>NC_090926.1:368269268-368501768 GCF_040938575.1 Ambystoma mexicanum | reverse complement strand
CATAATCGGATTTCACTTGTTTCTCGTACAGCAGCTTACAACCACGGTGGGATAGCTAGGACAGAAATTCGTGTTGCTATACTTGAGAGGTAAGGAAGCTTACAGACTACTAAGCAGGGTACCAAGGCAACATGAACACAAGGTAAGAAAAGTCGATTTGGGAAAGAAAAATGCAAAAGAAAACACACGCGGCAGAATGGAAATTCTTTTCTACACAGGACTTGGGATGACAGACAGCCGCGGAAAGGGCTTAGCAGTCGGAATCAGAACAGCGGTACATAACAGATAGGATTCTGACAGAAAGGGGTTACTCTCAATAGCACTACGGTTTGTGTTTTTCTATGGGGCAGATGCAAAATGGAATTCATATGAAGGCACACAATATACGGGCAAATTCTACGCAAAGACTAATTCTATTTAGGCTATATTTAAATGACTATAGGTGTTTAAAGAAAGACACTGAACACAAGGGAGTTAATTTCGAATTTTAACCAGCTTGCACCATCAATTTCCTTATAGGGGAATTACTTAATTTACTTCAAAATGGTACTAAGGACTTACACAGCTAATGAAAAAAACTATAAAAGGAATACGCTACAGACACAGGCTAATACAGATTCTTCTATGGAAAGCAGAACGGATAACACTGGCAATTTGGGACTTCGAATGGGATTTTTCAAATGGGATGCAAGAATCAAAAGCGGGATATGCAGTTTGAGGACTGGGGTTATGTGCTACTTACAATGTAAGCTTGACTTTGGGATTCTGGAAAGCCAGCGATGTCTCAGGTCACTCTGGTCAGCTAGGCCAAGGGATCTGGTCACTCTGAACAGAAAGGCCAAGGGATCTGGTTACTGGGCTCTCCTGGATGGGATCCTGGACAGCTAGGCAAGGTCTGGCCACTGTGCTCTCCTAGATGGGGTCATCTAGACATGATCTGGTCAGTGCACTCTCTTGGATGGGGTCAGCTGCCTCATCTCCTTTTTCCCTGGATTCTTGAGTGTGCCTGCATCTGGATGGATGGGTGGATCTGCCTGGATGTATGTCTGGATCTGGTTTCTGAATCTAAATCTGAATCCCTTGTGTTTCTCTGTCTCCCCCTTATATAGCCAAAATGACATCATATAATTTACAATCTGGGGGAAGTACGCTGGAATAACCCCTCTCCAAGGATAGGACAGCCTACCAGTCCTCTCCTCCCCCTTAACTGATTGGTTCAGGGGAAATTACATCATTTGTGTGTTTGCATTTATGACCTTTCTTTGTCCCTCATCCCTACTTTTAACATAAATGAGTTATAGATCAAAACTTCAAACGTATACTTTCCACCACCATAATAATTAGATATGTGGATTCAATAGGCCACAGGGAATAGGACAATCCGATCGCCAGCTCTGTGCGAGGTCGCATCGCCCTTTGGCACATTTTTACCCCTTTTTATGAAATGCATAATACTTACATTCTGCCAATGACTACACATATTCCTAATTACATTTTGCATATTTCCACCTAGTTTCAGATCTGTCCTGTTTATAATTCTACCTGAAATGCATCTTTCATGGCCATTTCAGTTCACCAGGTGCTAGAAACATGTACTTGGTTTCTTTACATTCGTCTAAAAATCATATGGACAACTAGCATAATACCAAATTACTACTTATTCAGGGTGCTGGTAAAAATATCTTAAAATGCAGAAGTCCTTTCATGTCAATGGGGAGGATTTGTCACATGTGTGGGGTGTGCTGCCGACCCCCCACAGCAACTGTCTCCACCCGGCTTGGCTTGCAACAAAGGACTTTTATGATGCCCTTTGAAGTTTGACAGTTCCTCCTTCAGAGCGGGTGCTGGAGGTAATCGCACCTCTCGGCCACACACTGGCTATAGTGGCTTCCGTTGTTCCTTCTTCCAGGACTGCCTGTCAGTCTAGCAAGGCAGTGAATCCTCACACTCTCAGCCACTTTACATGCCATTGTGGACTGGTTCACTTATGGATGCGACATTTCCATAGGAGGTAGGGCCAGCCATTGAATTCAGTGCCTGTGCCAAAAACCCAGTTTGACTGGTCTCTGAGTCTTTTCCAAGGTAACCAAATCTTGTGGGGACGAATATAATGTACATTATGTAGCTAAACCCCAACCCACACATTCAATGACATCTCTGTGCAAGCAAAAAGCTGTCATTTCACATTGACTTTTAAACAACATTTTTCCTTATTTTCCAAATACCAGATTCACATGTGTGCAGGCTTTTCATTTCAAATTGCAAATGCGGTTCTGCAGACCATGGGATTGTTTTTCAATGAGTCTTTTGGGGGGGGGTGGTTTGCATGTAGTGTTAGTTCATGAACATAAAGGGAGACTGCACAGGATTTCTTTGATATTGACATGGAAAAGAGAAAAAGCCACGCTATTTCTTTCATTTGCAGTAATTTGAGAGCAATGGTTCACATCAAAGAGAAACAAAAGCTGTGTCGAGTGAAATGCAGAACTCTTTGTCCCTCATGTGATTTATCAGTCAGACAATGCTGTTCTTGGGATGTATTGCCTAACTTTTTGGCATTCATATGGAATAAACATGCAGGGCTGTTTCAATGGAACACATAACTTTGTAGTGTTTTAAATGAAAGAAAGAACAAATGCAGGGCCGTCTTGAATGCTGTGCGCAGCTTTGGTATTCAGATGACAGAACAGCAAATGTACTGCCGTTCTGAATGCGGGTCATTTTCTCATGATTCAAATGAAAGGAAAGCAAATGCAGAGCCATTCTTTGGGTGGCAGTGTTCAATGCTCGCCACACAAGTGCCAGGAAGACAAAAGCACAGCCGTTTTTGTGGCACTGTTTAAATGCAGGTTTTGCTTGAAGGGGGTATCTACTTAGGGCCTTAAATGAACCCCACAAGAGGAGGGACAGCTGTGGCAGTAGACTGCTTCTTGGTCTTTTGGCCTAGATGAAGTGCAATAACTAGTCCTTTAAGTGCGTGTTAAATTTAATTTGAGTGAATTAGAAAGGTTGCCGTCTTCACCCCTGCCACCCCCCACTGTGTTGAGAACATGGATGTCAGACATGCGAGGGGATGTCACAGTAAGGCATGTGCCGGAGACAAATGGAAAGGTGCAATTTGGGAGAGTGGAGAGTTCTTCGTGAACAGGCTCTTGAGTGCTAGTGAAGTACAGCAACATGGATGCCATCCCTAAGAGCCAATTATGCTAAACACGGCTAGGATATTGGGAAGTGTGTGATGGGTAGGACACGTCAGAAAGGCTCCAAGAAACATACAGAGTAGCAGTGCACCCCTGCTCTCCATGGGGGGCTACATGAAGGCTTGAGACAGCAGTAGTGGTAAACCTCAGTGTGAACCTGGGGAAATGGCAGACTCGAGGAGCTAACACGGATGGGAAATGGCTGACGCATGCTTGGATTGAATGGCGGACTGAAACATGGCCACAATAGCATCTTGTACCAAAAGGGGGGTGATGGGACTACCAAGACCATGGAGACCATGTTAAAGGAATCTGTGGGAACTAATCCCTGGGACAAACATGTAAGAGGCACATTGGGTGTTTCAGAGGCAGCAGGATGCAGCCAAAGCATGAGTAAACACTTATGAAAAAGCCCCACAGAGTGCTGTAGGATAGTAAAGGGCCAATATGCACATATAGGGCGGACAAGCAAGTGTTAGGACCCCAGGACTCGCCCCTCCTGTGGTCTCGCTATGAGTCAATCATGTGGGAGGAACACAGAAGAGCAAACATGCGCAAAACCCAGGGCATGGATGAGACAGAGACTCTGTGAGCCAGCAGACAACATGGATGCATGTAAGTGACTATATATGCGGACCACATGAGTTAGGAGCAGATGCATGAGTCATACAGCCCTAACAAGTATAGCAAGTACAGTTGAATTGGGGGTTGGGGAGTTTATGGATGTGGCGTGAATAGAAAAAAATATACATTTCTCCATTGGGGTCGAAGAGCCACCTGGAGACGATGTTTCTTTCCCTGGACAGAATTTAAGGCAAGCCTCTGGGTAAGGGTGTCTGTTCACATGCTTAATTCCCAACGCATGGACATCCTAGGAGAATTATATATGTGTAGGCTGCATTACAGCGGTTCTAGATTCTAATCTAACTAAGACATCGAAGTATGAGATTTGGAACACTAGTTTGTTTGTACTATGGGAGTGACATAGAAAATGAGGATAGTAAGGCATGTGAGGTAGAGCAAGGGCAAACCATGTCAGGACTCATGGCAGGCGAATTATTCTTCACGCCGGTAAAAGAAGGCAGGTCAGTGTGATGCTGGAAATGCATCAGAGGGCCAGGGCCTCCGTATCCTTGTCCTTTACTGCTTTTTATCGTGTGTTCTGTTGTGTTTTCCATGCAGGAGTTCATGTGGGACTCCTGGTGGTGCAGCTCTCTCTCTTTTGGTTTGGTGAACGGAGCCGTGGGATACCCTTATGGCACCCATGGGTGAGGGTATAACCCTGTGTCCCTAGTGTATGTTTTTGGGCACCTGTGGGTGGCCCACAGAGCAGGGCATGGGCTGGTGGCAGCTCCATGCTGAAATTGACAGGTGCACGGAGTATCCTCCATTTTGGGATACCCCTGCCCTGCCATTGGGATCAGTTGATTCCTGATGGAAAACAAGATGGCCCCTGTGGCCTCTTGATTTCTATTACCCATTACCCTGTTTTCCCAAAGTCCTGGGAAGCCTTGACTCTGTCCCTTGCCCCTGACTGGCTGTTGGGTGGAAATGCCATTTATGGTGTTGTTGTGAAGGCCCGGCCAGACTAGCTGGAGCCTTCCCGGTGATGTATGTTGTGGGTACCTCCTGTGGGTGGGACCTGGGTGAATAGAGTGTGCGACGAATATGCATTCTGTGTTGTGGATGTCTAGTATCTGGTGGTTGACACAATGACTGAGACAGCCCTGCCCGAAACCGGTATGGATGCAGCTTGGAGTGTTGAATGGCTTGGTACTTGTCCCAATACACATAACTTGTTGTGAGTGTCTGGAGAGAAGTGAATGGCCCGAATACCTTGTGTGCCTGATTGGCTGCCTGCCTGCATGAATGCCCTTAGTCGTGATTGGATGCTTGAGTGTGACCCAGCGGAATGAATGGGAGATCAACAGTATATCTGGGGACTTCTCACTGTTAGGAATCGTATTCAGAAGCTGAAGTCCACTACGACGAGTAACTGGAGTAACTGAAGCTTGACCTTGAAGCCCTGCTGGACGAGAAGAAGTGCTGTTGCTCTCCATCCCAATCTGAAAGCTACTGTGCCTCCAAGGACTGACCCAGAGAGGACCTGGTAAGGCGCCTTCTTCCCGAGCTACGAGGGACCATCGTGCACAGCTGATCTTTGCCAAAGCTCCCTGGTAGACAGACCTTCGACAGGCTGCCGACCCGAGACGGGGACTGCTGCGGAATCTCAAAGAGAAGCACTCACACTGTTGTCCGCCACTGTCAACGACTGCCGTCGCCGACCGGAGCCGCCGTGCTCCCGTTTGCCTAAGAACTTCAATTGATCATCGGACGCTCTCGTCTGCATCGTCGCCCGCTTTTCTCCCGCTGGAGAAGGCCCGACCGTCGATGCGCCGAGGAGCATCCGCCGGTGGGTTTCCCGCCACCTAAAGACCACAGAGACGCTGACGACTTGACACCCTTGCTGGGCCACAGTTCTTCATCATCTCTTTGCGGTCCAGAACTATCATCACTGAGGTGCCCCGCATGCCTCTTCCTTGCAGGACGCCAACGCTCTGTCGTCGACGAGCACCGCTAGGAACGAAGTGGCCACTTCACTGCCGTAGTTCAACCTGTTCTCCGTTGGACGTTCGACGACCAGTGACTCCTGCCTTAAAGGGAGGGCACTCAAGAAGGGTCTTCGATTCCCCGACACCGAACGCCGAGTTCCTCGATGCCTCTCGACGATTCGTGGCTCCTGCCTTAAAGGGAGTCACTCAAGAGGGATCGGTCAACGCATCTTCGGAGAACTCTACTCCACCAGGTACATTGGGGGGGGTAAAACCTTAATAGGAGGAAATAAGACTACTGTTTCAACCATCTTACGTTCCTGCCTATCTCTATTGCTGGTTTCCTCGTTCTTGATCTGTGTGACATTTTAACCGTACAGTTGATGCACTTTAATGAGATTCGATATCATTGGTGGTACCACTTTAGAATTGTATACATTTATCATTGTTGACTTCCGAGTACAAAGTGCGTTATTGTGATTGTGTACATACCTTTGAATATTAATTATATAAAGACTGTGTTTTCAGTAATACAGTTTGTGGACATTCCTTTGTGGGGGTTCGGGGACTACACTGTACTTAAGAACCAGCCTGCATCACCTCCTGAGAAGCTAGGCCTTGATTGCTCGTCCATTGCTACCATAATAGAGAATCTTGGCTGGGGTCTTCTGTGCCTCTCCTCTACCATATAGAGAGCGGAAGTACAGACACCCCCTACCAGACTTTACAGTCAGTCGGATAGCACGGTGGCCTGCCCAGAGAGACTGCACACAAACATTGGGAAAAACATCTTTTTCTCTCACACAAACCTCTGAGCAGAGGGTCTGTAACAAGATCAAAACTCCCACATCTATCCTTATTTCAGCCAGTTCAGTTCTAGGCTTCTCATTAGTCCTTTATCCTGGTCAAGCTTTAGTGCCTTGCGCGACCTTTCTCTGCTCTCCATGCCAATGTGGCTTCAGAGTTTCACACAGCCCCGTCCATCTTCTCTTGTCACTCCTTTGCAGTCATCCCTGCAGTAGCAGTTGGCAGTTGAGGAACTTGTGGGCAAGGCTGAAGTGCACCCACATGAGGGGAACCTGCAGAGACTCTCAAGGGCTGGGCATCACTAGGGAGCTCTACACTCCCTGTCTTCTCTCTACTCCTGTGCTATACCTGACCCTCCTCATTGCCCCTACAAAACCTCTACCCTCTTCCCATTATGGGTCCAACCCCGTCATATTAGGGCACTTCCTCTAAGAGTGTATACGCACCGTTGAATCTTCTTATTCTGGTTCGTTCTTCTCATGTGGTGTCCCTCCTACTACTTCCTCCTGATATTCACCTGCCTCCTCTTGCAGTTGTACTCCTATAACCTCCTCCTGATTTTCACTGGCCTCCTCCTGCAGTTGTACTCCTATCACCTCCTCCTGGTGTTCACGGCCCCCTCCTGCAGTTGTACTCCTATCACCTCCTCCTGATTTTCACCGGCCTGCTCCTGCAGGTGTACTCCTATCACCTCCTCCTGGTGTTCACCGGCCTCCTCCTGCAGTTGTACTCCTTTCACCTCCTCGTGGTGTGTTCACGCCTCCTCCTGCAGTTGTACTCCTATCACCTCCTCCTGGTTTTCACCAGCCTCCACTTGCAGGTGTACTCCTATCACCTTCTTCTGGTGTTCACCAGCCTCCTCCTGCAGTTGTACTCCTATCACTTCCTCCTGGTGCTCACGGCCTCCTCCTGCAGTTGTACTCCTATCACCTCCTTCTAGTGTTCACCGGCCTCCACCTGCAGGTGTACTCCTATCACCTCCTTCTGGTGTTCATCTGCCTCCTCCTGCAGTTGTACTCCTATCACCTCCTCCTGGTGTTCACTGGACTACTCCTGCAGTTGTACTCCAATCACCTCCTCCTGATTTACACCAGCTTCCTCATGCAGTTGTACTCCTATAACCTCCTCCTGATTTTCACTGGCCTCCTCCTGCAGTTGTACTCCTATCACCTCCTCCTGGTGTTCACGGCCCCCTCCTGCAGTTGTACTCCTATCACCTCCTCCTGATTTTCACTGGCCTCCTCCTGCAGGTGTACTCCTATCACCTCCTCCTGGTGTTCACCGGCCTCCTCCTGCAGTTGTACTCCTTTCACCTCCTCGTGGTGTGTTCACGGCCTCCTCCTGCAGTTGTACTCCTATCACCTCCTCCTAGTGTTCACCGGCCTCCACCTGCAGGTGTACTCCTATCACCTCCTTCTGGTGTTCATCTGCCTCCTCCTGCAGTTGTACTCCTATCACCTCCTCCTGGTGTTCACTGGACTACTCCTGCAGTTGTACTCCAATCACCTCCTCCTGATTTTCACCAGCTTCCTCCTGCAGTTGTACTCCTATCACCTCCTCGTGATTTTCACTGGCCTCCTCCTGCAAGTGTACTCCTATCACCTCCTCCTGGTGTTCACCGGCCTCCACCTGCAGATGTACTCCTATCACCTCCTCCTGATTTTCACCGGCCTCCTCCTGCAAGTGTACTCCTATCACCTCCTCCTGGTGTTCACCGGCCTCCACCTGCAGATGTACTTCTATCACCTCCTCCTGGTGTTCACCGGCCTCCTCCTGCAGTTGTACTCCTATCACCTCCTCCTGGTGTTCACCGGCCTCCTCCTGCAGTTGTACTCTTATCACCTCCTCCCAGTGTTCACCGGCCTCCTCCTGCAGTTGTACTCCTATCACCTCCTCCTGATGTTCACCGGCCTCCTCCTGCAGTTGTACTCCTATCACCTCCTCTTAAGGTTCATCTTCCTCTTCCTGATCTCTCCCTCCTTCCACCACCACCTGATGGTCGCCCACCTACCACTAATGTCTCACTCCTGCCACCTCATACTGAAGTTCGCGCACCTCCTCCTCCTTTCGCTCTGCTATGACCTTCTTCTCCTCCTTTATGCTCAAACCCGCTCTTCCCCCTGTTCACTGAAGACCTCTTGATGATTTTCTCAACATGCGCCTACTCGTTTAACACAAGCCTGCCACAACCTACTTCTAACACCTACACTGCCTGGCTGAGAGCAGGGACCTTTAAAGGCCTGTATCCCATCACTCTGGGCTGGATCACAGGGTAGTGCTTGCACATGTGTGACCGGATTGGTGGGGGTCTGGTGTTGTTGGGCCTTAACTAGCGCACCTGGATTCATAGAGGGATGGTGACAGTCAAAGCCTTTACATGGCTAGTCTGCCATTTGGATTACACTCGTACCTCTGTTCTGGTTTTTCCAGGCCTGTGGCGCTTTTTTTTGTCTGAGCCGTGTTGTGAATGACTTGGATGCTAAGGAGAAGTGGTTCCCTGGTACCCACATCCCCATCGTCTCCTCTAGTCGTGGTGGGTGCTCAGTCAGCTGTGTATGAATTGGATGTGCCTGAACATGACTTCGCTCCACAAACCGTGCAGAGGGTCCCCTCTTCTTCCTAAGGTCTACAGTGTTCTTGGAGCTAAGTTGCCTTGGAACCAAGGAAGTGATCTTGTGGGCGTAGTAGGTCACGGAGTGGACCCGCGGATCTCTGTATAGAGTCCACAGCCAATATTTCCGACTGCCCGAAGTGAAGGTCCGGTACAAC
This sequence comes from Ambystoma mexicanum, assembly GCF_040938575.1. Taxonomy (NCBI): domain Eukaryota; kingdom Metazoa; phylum Chordata; class Amphibia; order Caudata; family Ambystomatidae; genus Ambystoma; species Ambystoma mexicanum. Next base: position 368,492,440 of record NC_090926.1, on the reverse strand, counting down.
ATCTGCATAAGTCACCTGCTTTTCAACCAGATATAAGCCCAGAGCTCTCAAATTGAGAATGTGTTGTAGGTTGGTTGGGTTTCCCCAGTGAGTGTATCCTGCCATGTGACGGGCGCTAAGTGGGAGTGACCAGGGGATCCCCATACGTTTCCTTTGGCCTATCACCGCCTAGATTGCATAGGCACAGGCCCCTTGAGTCAACCAAGTAGAATTCCCCAGAGCCAGGCCGTAGACCTTGTCACGTCATATTCATTCTTAATTACCTATATATCTTTATGGAGGCAGCCAACCTTCCACAGGCTGCTAATCCATTAATCATCTTGGTTTCCCTCATGCAATGGTGTCATGCAGTAAAATGGGTGAAATACGCAGTACTATATAAATAACAAAACCTGCATTACATAGTAATTCCGGGTTTAATTCTAAATTGACACTGAAATATTAGAGCGAACACTGTGTAAGCCAGATAAACAATGCAGACTGAAAAAAAAACAATATTAGCAGAGGCAACAGTTTTAGCTTTTCTATAGCTAGACACGTTTCACCCTTCCTCATACATTTAACAGTACAACTTTTATAAATGACGATGTTATACAAATCATACCTTTAAAATTAACTCATTGTATTAGCCATTACCTTTTCTTCACAAAATATCACATTATCATATTACTACTAGCTATTACTTTTGCTGTACATAAAAAAAACAGACAAGCCAAGAACTTCAATTTAGTGCTGTGTGCTGGGATGCTGCGTTGCTAAGAAACCAAGTGGCTGATGGTACAATTGGTTCAGCATTTTTCATTACCTTAGCAGCTCCTTGGTAGCTGCATTTAATCCATCACCTATTAGTTAGCTATTTTTGAGGACCAAAGTGGGTGTTTTACATCACTGCAATGTGACAATGGTTTAGATAAAGAAGAGAATGTGCCACTTGTTATGCTCCTGGCTTACATGTATGCCTTAACAAATGCCACAAACAAGCTAGCTCAACTACTATGAGCTAAAACTAAAAACAAAACAAAACAAAATAAAACAAAAAACAGGAACATGTGCTCTTGCAGCAATCATACATTTTTAGGCTTACTCATATTTTTGCATTTTTGCCTTCAAGGTCAACACGTCTCTCATTTAGACAATCATTTTACAGGCCAAGGAGCAGACGTTTATGGTCTTGAAAGATTGTCAACAAAATTATGTTTTATTTCTCAGAAACATTGCATGCTAAAACCTGAACAACCTAGGAAAGTTCAAAGGCAAGTGTATTTTCAAAAATCATATTTATTTGAGCCAGGGGACCTAGTGTACATGTTTTCACAGGGTTCTCATATAATCAAGATTGTGAGGAATTCGAACACCCGCACGGTGGGTGTGCGCTCATCTGGGCTTTTTGAAATTTTTTATTAAATTGAATGATGGTAGATCAACCTCTGGAAAATGTGTGGGGTTCATCCACACACATTTTCCTATGCTCACCGCACGACAGACGCATAGACCTGTGTACTCTGGTTGCACACAGCCTACAAGCGCAGTCCCCCCTGTTATATTTAGTTGGGATATGACAGGAGAAGTGCACAATGCATCTCCAGAATGGGGAGGACCAGACCTTCCACATACCATAGCCATCCTGATTGACTAACAAATGATCCATGGATCCACCCTGTAGCTGGTGGCAGCAATTTGCATACCATTCATAGGGTCATTTAAACAGGTCCACATGGGGACTGGCTGCAGAGGCTAACAAAGGAGACAGGAAACCCCAACAACCTTTCATATGCACTGTGTCAACCTGAAGCCAGCTCCCACCCTCAGTAGCAATTGATAGTGAGTTGTCATGTCTGGGATTGCATGTGTACAGTAGTCCACCACACAGGGGCACCCCCTTCATAAGGTACAAGAATGTGGTTTGCAGGGGCCAGAGAGTCTGGTCTCACCACAGCTTCAAGGGAGACCTCCCACTTCTATCAGGAACCACAGAGCACTCCATTAACCTGAGAGACCCTTTGATCCACAACAGAACGGAAGATGGGTTGAACTCAGTATTACATGTTTTCACCCCTTTACCTTTTCTGCTGCAAAGCACTCTGCTTATGACCTCACACATACAGGAGTTTGTTGGTGGGGACACCAGATTGGTTCATTAAGGTAGGCTAGCCTACACCAACCCTTGTGTTCCATTTGGCAGATAATCTGAAGGCTTCACTAGAAGCAGAAGGAAGAACTCATCATTGGACCCTAGCTGAAGGTACAGTCTGTCTTACATCTTCTGCCAGTTAAGGAAGGCAAGGACCTCCAAGAGGGAAGCAAGGCCTCCCCTAAACATCTCTCAGGGAACCTCCAGCAGCTCCAGAACCGCTACCCAGCCAGCACACAGCGTGCCCTGCTAGGCTCTGCAGCGAGCCTCCTAGGTGGGAAGTGCCAGAGAGTCTCTGAACCCAAAACCAAGGACAAGGCAGCTGCCTGCAACACTCCCCAGCTTTGGACCATCTGCCTTAAAGGATGATGCAAGCCCGGTAAAGAAGCTTGGAGAAGTGCCTCGACGAGCATCCATCAATGTCCACCTTGAAGGACATTTTGGAGCAGGTCGAGTTCCTCGAGCTGCAACACTGACTGTTGTCAAGCCACAACCATTTAAAGACATCTGAGCCGTGTCGACCAGTGCTTCAGAACCACCGAACAGCACTGAGACAACAATTCCAGACAGTGAGCCTCCGTGTAGGCTAGTCTGCAGCCGTTCGTCCAGCTTCGCTCGCTGAACCGTCTTGCCGCCCAATACCCGCAGCTGAGTCCCATCTTGAACTCTGTCACAGAAGCCTGCAAAGCGCCCTGTAGCTGACTCAACCTTGTCGAGCATGAAGAACACCTACAACACATGGTATATTGTGGTTCTGTCCCCCTGGTCCTTCCCAGAAGGCCCCATGAGACATTTTAAGGCCCATTCTTCCCTTTGTGCTAAAGATAATAAACCTTAAACTGTTGTGGTCATTAACCACCTCAACTACCCTCCTGTCAGTATCCAGAGTGCATCCCTTTTCCTTCTTTGAAACTGTCTGTCCTCTGCATTCCTTTAAAGGGTGGGTTGTATTTCATAATGTAGCTAGAACTGTCGGTTGTGATGTACATAAAGTAGATATTTTTGATACTACCTTAACTGGACTGTTAGGGAGAATTCTCCTTTATGGCTAATTTCCCTTACCCACTGAGTCCCTCAGCAGCTTTGCTGGATTTCTGGGGTTTATTTAATCCACCTGGTAAGAGTGTGAGCCTTTTTTCCCACTCTTACCGTGTATTTTTGTGTATGTTGTACTTTTTGTTGTACACTCATGGGCTATGGAGTGTCACCAACTCCCTAGGCAGCATCTTTTTACTTGTGTGTCACACAGCACCTTAAGTGCAGTGACACAGGGATGTCTTTTAGACTTCCCTTGTGAACTCCATTTCTGAGGATGACTACTGTCCCCTAGAAACCTGTAAAGTCACCATTGGCTTTACTAGTCCTTTTTAAATACAGATCCAGTACAAACCATCTTACCATGGAGTACTGGAGGGGAATATCTTTCCACTGTCCTTTTGTACCTCAAGGGGCACTTCGTGTCCCCCATCCCGACTCGACATGGCTGGTGGCAGTGGTAACTATCATTTTTACACTGATTCCCGTGTTAGTGTTCTGGCTGTGGTGACAGACGTGAACATAAAACCCGCTACCCCATATCATTTTTATTTTGGGTCCTAGCCTTTTCGTGTTGGAAAGGTCTTTCTTGTTGTTTGCTTTTCATGCCAAACCAGGTTTGGTTTCCTTGTTCTCCGTCCTTTGGCGGGCTTCTACAAAGAAGCCCTCCTTTGCTGTCTGGGTGTTTAGGTGGGCTGAATCTGAGGGAGGGGTTTAGTTACCCCCTGCACAGGGTCTCCTTGGAGACCCAAGTCGCACTTTGTGTCCATTGGCTGAGGTGGTTGTCTGGGCTGGACTACCCCCCTGCTGTGTGATTGACAGCCAGGCTGTGTGAATGGGGGAGTTTGGCATAAAAGGCAGGACTCTTAGGCTGGAAGTCAGAGTCGCCACTGAAACTACAAGAACCGAAGAGAAGTGGAGAAGAAGACGGCTGCTGCAACTCCTGGATCCCGGTGAAGCACTGCTGCAGTCCTGAGCTAGCTACCCTTCAACGACAGAGAAGATCCAGTCCGGAGTCTTCTTCCTTTGAGCCTTGTGGGATCAACCAGCTCACCTTCTACAGCTAGAGAATCCTCTTCTGGGTCGAAATCACTGCACTGTGCTGTAGCGGTCCGGATAGCCATCAGAAGAACCCTCTCCTGTTTTGAAGGAACGCACCTTTAATTCATTGTTGCTTTGCTGCTGCTGGCCTCATCCCTCGGTAGTGCAGATCGCTCCAGACGTCCTCCTTCTTTCGCCCATGACTGAAGCTTCAGGAACCGTGAGTCTGCAGGAACAACCAGGAACAACTGCCGTAGCACCAGCTTTCTTCATCCGAATAAGGTACTGTGTCCTTTTGGTCGTTCTCTCCATCCGACCTTAAGGGATCGGGGTGAACCCTTTTCCTTTCTGAAGGCTTGTCCTTTCTTCCTTCCCTCTTATAACTTTTTCTTCCCTTTGACAATATCCAGTACTCCCGGCAATGTTAATCTTGAACTGTTCTCACCGTGTGATCCTCGACAACAGAGCCCTGCTCCATTTGACACTGGCACAGGCCTATTGACTTTTATCTGCTTCTTAGAACACGTCCTCTGATTCTATTGCCTTGACAAAAGTATTGCCTATGATTTTTATCCATTATTCCCTTGTTTTAATTCTTTGTACTAAGTGTGTTTGACTACGGTTACATTTCTTTCCACGGGTACGCTTTTCTTTCGTAAGACCGAACTGTCATTACTGTCAAAAAGTGATCGCGTAAGAACCCCCGGTAACGCATTTGTTTCGAAACACCGGTCTGTCAAATCCTAATGTACTTACCTTGCATTGACCTGAACAAGAGGAATTGGTTGTGTGTAGTATATTTAGAATGTGGTTTGATTTAACAAGAGGAATTGGTTGTGTGTAGTATATTTAGAATGTGGTTTGATTTAATAGAAGTGAGTGTTTTGTGAACAGATGGTTTAGAAATAAATGTACTTATATTTTTTAACCAGAAACCTTGAGTCAGTGTTTGCTTGAGTCACAGTAACGGTAGTCCTTTGTGTAATTCCTATTACTGCTCATTTTCTCTTGAGATATGTTGGCTGCTCAGCCATCACTACCACTTTACTGTGTAGTACAGGCTTGTACCAAAGGTGAAATTGTCCTATCACTTGTAGTCTTAATTGTATGTAGTGGTCCCTAAGGGTACTACTTATGATTCTGCCTAACACTGGTGTATAGCCATGCGATTTTTAAGTATAGTGATTACACTTGGAGTGCTGTTATTACCCTGGGTCAACTAACCACAAGGCTAAACACCACAATAATCTATTAACTGAAAAATCATGTCAAATATGGAAAACTACAGCGGGGAGAGCCTCCTAAACTACTCTGCTGAGGTTTTAAGAACCATGTGTAGGGAACAGAGCCTCTCTGGTAAAGGAAAAAAATCTGAACTGGTTGCTAAGTTATTGGGAAAACAAAGTCTGGAGAGTGGGTCAGAAGGGCCTGCCCCTCCAGCAAATGTGGATACTGATGTTTCTGATTCTGAGAGTGTTGGATTAGAAGAAGTAGACGAGTCTATGCCAGTAGGCCCTACAACTCCTCTCCCTGCCCAGAAACAACAACCTCTGTCCACGGGGACCACATCAGGTCCTAAACTCACTCCTGAATTTATTGCACTTTGGAGAATGAGACGTGAGTTGGAAGTGAAACGTATTGATGCACAAACTGCCATGAAACATCAAGAGTTAAGGCTCAGGGAAATGGAGATGGCTCATGCTTTAGAGATGCAGAAATTGTCTGTAGAAAATGCTTCTCTCCCAGGATCTTCTAGGTCGTCCAGTCCTAAGAGAACCCGTATGCCAAAGGAAATGATTGGTATGTATGAGACTAAACTTGATGTTTTGGATTGACTAGGAATGTTTGAATATAATCATGGGATTCAGGGTATCTCAGGGAATCAGTTTATTCCTTGGCTTTTCGCTAGGCCCCCCCTGTTGCAAGTGATGCTGTAATGGAGTTGGGGGAGGTGGATAAACAGGATTATGAGTGTGTGAAGCTACCTTTGATAGCTAGATTTGGGAAGACCCCTTCCCAGTACCATAAGAGGTTTATGGCCCTCAGAAAGCAGGATGGTACCCCTTGGGCTACCTGGGTGTGTGACTGTTTGAAAAGGTTAGATGGTTGGGTTAAGGGTTACACAGTGAACACTTATGAAGGTTTGAGGAATCTTGTTATGTTGGAGTCAATTTATGATGCTTGCTCTCCTGAGCTTAGACAGCACTTGGCTGATTCAAATGAGATAGATCCTGAGAAGTTAGCTAAGGCTGCTGACTTGTGGGTTGCCAACAGGGCTACTCACAAGGATTCTGGGGAAACTCAGAAGAAGGATGAGGGAAAGCAGCCAAAGAACGATAACAAGGAGAATTCTAATAATTTCAATCCAAAAGAGGGCCCCAAACAGAACCAGGGTAAGCCACAAAGGAAACCGAATCAGGCTAGTGTACCAGCTGGTGCTAAAGCAGGTGGAGGTCAGAGTAAGCCTCCATTCAATAGGACATTTGGTAAATGTTTTGTTTGTGAAGCTACTGACCATGTTAAAGGGGATCCCAGATGTAAGGGTAAACCTTCAGGGGTCCACACTGTCTCCTTAGCCTTCTCCCAGGTGGAAGAAGGACCTATGGCAAGTGGAAACCTTCAGTTACTGGCTGATGAACCCATGAGAGTCTCAGTTAGTGTTTCTTTAGTGTCCTTGGGTCTTTGGGAACAACAGAATTTAGATGTCTATAACTCAATCCCAGATAATACTAAAGAGTATTATAAAGATAGTGTTCTTGTGAATGGTCAGGAGACCCCTACCATCAGAGACACTGGATCCAGCATAACTGAGGTTGATTAATGTTTTTCAAGGTAGAAGATGTTGCTAAAGCACCCAAATACCTGAACAAGTCAGCTGGAGGCCCTGTGCAAATGGTTCCCCAGTTACCAGCTCTCATCCAGTGCAATAGCATGATTGTCAGAATACTTGTTAGTGTGCAGAGTGAAGTACCTGGGACAGTTCTGCTGGGTAATGACCTGAAAACTCTTGGAGTTGTGTCTAGTACCCCCAGATCTCTCAGTAAGAGAAAGCAGGAGCTCACAAGGCCTGCAAGGGGGAGGACCTTGAGAGGCTCTCCTGGGGACCTGATAGAAGAAACTATCACCCCAAGTCCACAGGACTTACTTACTGTTATTGTAAGACAAAAAGCGAAAAAGGGGAAACCCAAGTCTGCCAGCAAGAAAACAGCAAGCACCCCTGTGCCCACAAGGACATCACCGAGACTGTCCAAAGTCACACCTGTGACTCCTCCACCAGCTGAGGCTGAGTGTGAGGTCCAACCCTGTGTGGTTCAACCAGAGACTGAGGAATCAGATCTGGAAGAATATATTACTCTGGTTGGAGATCTTGACCCTGTTGAACATCCTGAGCTGCAGTCTTTACTGGCAGAATGTGGACCCAAAAGGGCAGACTTCAGCAGAGGACAAAGAGAGTGTCCTACTCTTGAAGGTCTTCGTCTACAGGCAGATTCTCAGCTCGATGGGAAAGATCCTGGGAAGTATAGGTTACACTGGGAAGATGGCCTCTTCTACAGTGAAACGACTGAGATAACCCCTGGAGACTGCAAAAGACTTGTAGTACCACTAGTGAACCGACTCCCGTTCCTACAGTTAGCCCACGATATACCTTTGGCTGGTCACTTAAGTTTTAAGAAGACCAAGGAAAGGCTCTCACTTTACTTCTACTGGCGTAAGATGGGTACAGAAGTAGACAAATTCTGTTGGAGCTGTCACACTTGCCAAACCTCTGGCAAGATCGGAGCCAAGAATGTGGCACCCTTGGTGCCTCTCCCAGTGGTTGGAGTTCCTTTTGAGAGGGTTGGGATTGACATCGTTGGGCCCCTTGATTCTCCCACATCTTCAGGTAACAGGTTTATCCTGGTGGTAGTAGACCATGCTACTAGGTATCCTGAAGCAATACCTATGGGAACTGTTACGGCTCAGGCTGTGGCTAAGGCCCTACTTGGTATTTTTACCAGAGTAGGTTTTCCTAAGGAAGTGATATCTGACAGGGGATCCCATTTTTTGTCCCATTACATGCAAGCCATGTGGAAAAACTGTGGAGTCACTTAAAAGTTCTCTACTGCCTACCATCCACAAACAAATGGACTGGTGGAGAGGTTTAATAGAACTATGAAGAGCATGATAGATGCTTTAGAAGAACCCTTAAAAGAAAGTGGGACCTTCTACTGCCATGCCTTCTCTTTGCATATAGAGAAGTCCCTCAGGAGGGAGTAGGTTACAGCCCTTTGAACCTCTCTATGGCCATCCAGTCAGAGGTCCATTGGCCCTGAATAAGGAGGGGTTGGAGAGTGCTCCTTCCCCCAAGCCAGTCAGAGTGACTTACTATTTGATAGGTCTCCGGAGGAGAATGTCACACATGATGGCAGAAGCAAGTGATAACCTGAAGGCTGGTCAAGCTCTGGTCAAACATTGGCATGACCAGAAGGCTAACATGGTTGAGTTTACTCAAGACCAGCTTGTTCTTGTTATGGTGCCCACAAGGCAGAGGGTCTTGCAGGACAAGTGGATAGGACCATTCAAAGTTGTGGGTAAACTTGGAGCGGTAAACTATCTGGTGGACTTAAGCAATCCTAAGGAGGCTCCCAGAGTCTTTCACACCAGCCGTTTAAAGGTTTATGTCTCTAGACCTGAAATAGGAGCTTTGCTTCTAGCTTCAGCTGAGGAGAAGAGGAGAGTGAACCTCTGCCTGACCTCCTCAGAGGCTTACCTTTAGATGAGAAAGTGGAAGGAGTTAATCTCTCTTCCAGTCTAACATCTGACCAGCATGGTGAGTGCAAGTTACTGTTGAATCAGTTTGCCTCCCTGTTCTCACTTTCAACAGGCTTGACCCCTTGGGGCCAGCTTGATATCCTCACTGGTGACTGTTTGCCTGTGAAAAGCAGGGGGTACAAAATGTCAGACAATGTAAGAACCTATATAAGGAATGAGGTCAACAAGATGCTTGATCTCTGGGTTATAGAACTCGCTACTGGTCCATGGTCTAGCCCAGTTGTGCTTGTACTAAAGGCAGGATCCAAAGAGTTGAGATTCTGTGTGGACTATAGAGCTCTAAATGCAGTCACAAAGACTGATGCCCATCCTAGGACAGATGAGCTAGTGGATAAACTTGGTGCAGCCAACTACCTCAGCACATTTGACCTAACCTCAGGCTATTGGCAAATAGCTCTGACAGACCATGCCAAGGAGCAAACTGCAGTTTCCACCCAAGCAGGCCTCTACCAGTTTACGGTACTGCCTTTTGGACTAAGGAATGCACCTGCTACATTTCAGAGGATGGACAATCAAGTTCTGAATGGGATGGAGGACTTCTGCATGGCATACTTGGATGACATTGCAGTGTTCAGCCCTACATGGAAAGAACATATTTATCACCTAGAGTATGTTTTGCAGGCTCTTGAGCAGGCCCATCTGACCCTAACAGCAAGTAAATGTCAAATTGGTCAGAGTCAAGTGGTCTACCTTGGACATGAGGTAGGAGGAGATGAAATAAGGCCACTGCCTAGCAATGTACAGGCTGTACAAGACTGGGCTACCCCTACTACTCAAACTCAAGTGAGAGCCTTCCTAGGTTTCACTGGGTACTACAGGAACTTCATAGAGAACTATGGGACCATATAGGGATAGCTTCTCCTTTGAATGTTATCTCCTCTCCAAAGTTTCCAAAAAAAGGTCAGATGGAATGAGAAGTGCACTCAAGCCTTTGAAGGCCTGAAGAAAGCCCTTTGTCAAGCTCCAGTCCTAAGAGCTCCTGACTACCACCAACTCTTCATTGTGCAAACTGATGCTTCAAATACAGGTATACGTGCAGTCCTTAGTCAACTGGATGAGAAAGGTAGAGAACATCCCATGTGTTTCATCAGCAGGAAGTTAAAGGATCCTGAGACAAGGTGGGCAACAATAGAACGTGAATGTTTTTCTATTGTGTTGTCACTGAAGAAGTTTAGACCATACTTGTATGGATCTACTTTCATTATTCAGACTGACCAGCAACCCTTGAAATGGCTGATGCAAATGAAAGGGGAAAACCCTAAACTACTAAAGTGGTCAATCTGCCTGCAAGGGTTTGATTTTTCCATTGAGCACAGATCAGGAAGTTTCCACCAAAATGCTGATGGTCTCTCTAGGATGTTTTTAACCAACTAGAGGTAAGAGATCCATACAGGAGTGGATTAAATCCTCCTGTCCCTTAGTCTGGGGGCCGGGGGGCGAGTGTTAGGGAGAATTCTCCTTTATGGCTAATTCCCCTTACCTATTTAGTCCCTCAGAAGCTTTGCTGGATTTCTGGGGTTTATTTTTTCCACCTGGTAAGAGTGTGAGCCTTTTTCCCACTCTTACAGTGTATTTTTGTGTATGTTGTACTTTTTGTGCTCATGGGCTATGGAGTGTCACCAACTCCGTAGGCATCATCTTTTTACTTGTGTGTCACACAGCCCTTTCGTGCAGTGACACAGGGATATCTTTTAGGCTTCCCTTGTGAACTCCATTTCTGGGGATTACTACTGTCCCCCAGAAACCTGTAAAGTCACCGTTGGCTTTACTAGTCCTTTTTAAATACAGGTCCAGTACAAACCATCTTACCATGGAGTACTGGAGGGGAATATCTTTCCCCTGTCCTTCTGTAACTCAGCGGGCACTTTGTGTCCCCCTTCCCGACTCGACATGGCTGGTGGCAGTGGTAACTATCATTTTTACACAGATTCCCATGTTAGTGTTCTATCTGTGGTGACAGACATGAACATAAAACCTGCTACTCCATATCATTTTTATTTTGGGTCCTAGCATGGTTTTTCACCATTTCGTGAAGAAAGGTCTTTCTTGTTGTTTGCTTTTCACGCCAAACCAGGTTTGGTTTCCTTGTTCTCCGTCCTTTGGCGGGCTTCTGCGAAGAAGACCTCCTTTGGCGTCTGGGTGTTAGGTGGGCTGATGTGAGGGAGGGGTTTAGTAACCCCCAGCGCAGGGTCTCCTTGGAGACCCAAGTCGCACTTTGTGTCCATTGGCTGAGGTGGTTGTCCGGGCTGGACAACCCCCCTACTGTGTGATTGAGAGCCAGTCTGTGTGAATGGGGGAGTTTGGCATAAAAGGAAGTCAGAGTCGCCACTGGAACTAAAAGAACTGAAGAGAAGTGGAGAAGAAGACGGCTGCTGCAATTCCTGGATCCCGGTGAAGCCCTGCTGCAGTCCTGAGCTATCTACCCTTCAATGACAGAGAAGATCCAGTCCGGAGTCTTCTTCCCTTCAGCCTGGTGGGATCAACCAGCTCACCTCTACAGCCAGAGAATCCTCTTCTGGGTCGAAATCACTGCACTGAGCTGTAGTGGTCCGGATAGCCATCAGAAGAGCCCTCTCCTGTTTTTAATGAACGCACCTTTCATTCATCGTTGCTTTGCTGCTCTTGGCCTCATCCCTGGGTAGTGCAGATTGCTCCAGATGTCCTCCTTCTTGTCCCCACGACTGAAGCTTCAGGAACCGTGAGTCTGCAGGAACTACCAGGAACATCTGCCGTAGCACTAGCTCTCTTCATCCGAATAAGGTACTGTCTCCATTTAGTCGTTCTCTCTGTCCGACCTTGAGGAATTGGGCTGAACCTTTTTCCTTTCGGAAACCTTGTCCTTTCTTCCTTGCCTCTTATAACTTTTGCTTCCCTTTGACAATATCCAGTACTCCTGGCAACGTTAATCTTGAACTGTTCTCACTGTGTGATCCTCGACAACAGAGCCCTGCTCCATTTGACACTGGCGTAGGCCTATTGACTTTTATCTGCCTCTTAGAACACGTCCTATGATTCTATTGCCTTGACAAAAGTATTGCCTATGATTTTTGTCCATTATTCCCTTGTTTTAATTCTTTGTGCTAAGTGTGTTTGACTACGGTTACATTTCTTTCCACGGGTGCGCTTTTCTTTCGTAAAACTGAACTGTCATTACTGTCAAAAAATGATCCTGTAAGAACCCCCGGTAACGCATTTGTTTCGAAACACCGGTCTGTCAAATCCTAATGTACTTACCTTGAATTGACCTGAACAAGAGGAATTGGTTGTGTGTAGTATATTTAGAGAGTGGTTTTATTTAATAGAAGTGAAGTGTTTTGTGAACAGATGGTTTAAAAATAAATGTACTTATATTTTTTAACCAGAAACCTTGAGTCAGTGTTTGCTTGAGTCACAGTAATTGTAGTCCTTTGTGTAATTCCTATTACTGCTCATTTGCTCTTGAGATAAGTCTGGCTGCTCAGCCATCGCGACCACTTCACTGTGTAGTACAGGCTTGTACCAAAGGTGAAATTGTACTATCACTTGTAGTCTTAATTGTATGTAGTGGTCCCTAAGGGTACTACATATGATTCTGCCTAACATGGACAGTCCTTTCTATCATTGGGTAATAAGTGTATTTTCGCTGTGTTGCAACTAACCAAAGATCAACGAACTTGCAGAGATAAGCCTGCCGTTCTGTCCAGGTAACCAAAATTGGACAAGAAGGTTTATCATTTGCTTGTTATTCCAATCTGTTTGGATCTCTTCTGGTGTACTAGAGGTGTGGGGCTGATTGATGGTTTAGAAATCCATATTCACCCCTGGACCACTGGTGCCCAGGAAGTTGATTTGTCACAAAGATAAAGATATCCATTGCATGCACCTTTTATGGGGATTCTGAAGCGTTTATACACATTCCAGCACATTGTGTTCATTGATGTTTGACATGTGTTTTGTTGTAAATTGGCTGACAATTTATTTTTCAGGTAGATGGCACCCTATGCGTGTTAGTAGTTACTTCGGAGAGTTAGGTAGGCAGTCAGTTGAACTTTTTGTAAGTAGGAGCTACTTTAAAAATTATAATCATAACCATACTCCCAGAATTCTCAGATCACCTGTGTGGAATGTACAATTGCCGCCACATTAGTAATTTAATCAAATTACCTTAAATTATGCAATGATTTTTGAGGCAATATTGCATGCAACCAATGGTTGAACTATGTTTAATCGGCTAGCTCTTGTATGTAATAGGTCTGGTCAGATGTATGCTGAGCTTTCTCTATATTGATGACCTCAATGCAGCTTCCATGGCTGTACTTAAGATTTAATAAGCACAGAGAGCTGCCCAGCTTGAATAAGTTATGATCTGAAAGTGAATGAAAGGACGGGTTGTAAAGGCGTATTGTGCATAAATGCGTTTTCTTGTTCACCCAGAGTGCAGGACATTTTAATTTGCACACATCCATTTTGCAATCTGATGTCTGTTATTGGTTCTCATTTTATACGTATAAAAAAATCGAGGGTCTGATGCTAGGCTCTTGGGGCACATTCCATTAAAGGGCAAACACATAAACATGCTCAAGGTTTCCTGAGCCGCCACCTGCATCGATGGCAGCGGTGAAGGACTGGCCATTTGGCTCAGAGAACAAGCAGTTCTGCTCTACCTTTCAGCATCAGACTGGAGACGGCCAGTCCTGCCTGAAGAGCCATAGGTGGAGCTGGATTTGAATCCAAAGCCGCTTCAGGTGTATTCATGAGTGTCAGTGGAGAAGTTGCTGGAGGTGTAGTGGATGCTGAAGGGCACACCTTGCTATTGTAGGTGACTGGTGGTAGAGCCAAGGGAGCCTGACCCCCCAATAACATGAATGACTTGGAGGGGAGGAGAGAGGAAGGAGCACGCCCCTACCAGCCAAGTCATATGACTTCAGAGGGGAGCAGAGAGGAAGGAGCACACTCCTACCATCCAAGTCAGGCTTTTCTTTATGTGAATTAAGAGAGGAGCAGAGAGGAAGCAGCACACTCCTATCATCCAAGTCAGGCTTTTCTTTATGTGAATTAAGAGAGGAGCCGAGAGGAAGCAGCACACTCCTACCATCCAAGTCAGGCTTTCTTCCACCACCTTACACCCGCTGTTTGCTTGTGTTTTTATAGTATAGGGTTATCATTGCCCTGAAGCAACAGCGAGATTGCATAGGCGTGTAGTAGACCACTACTTCATAAATCAATCAATATTCAATTCACTAGGGGAATAATGTATCCTGCATGGCAGAGCCTATTTTTTCCACACGTTTCTCATGCTCTGAGACCATATAATTTATTGTTATAGCTGGAGTAATTTATAACATTTTCTTGTGCAGTCTTAGCGGCTATGATTTGGGGCTTTATGCTTAAAGAACAGGACCGGCTATGCCACTGGAAATCTGCGGCATAGCTTGTGCAATGAAGGTGCTGATTCAGTGCCAGGCAGAATGGTGCACCTACCCACTGCAGGAATAATGGGGGCGGGCTGGGACACCCCCAAGGGGATCACTGCAGGCTGTACCCAACTTCAGGGATCAAGTCTGGAAGGAAACAAGAGGGGCGGGCAGCATTGTATACATCACAATATGAATGCACTGAATCCTGAGGCGCTCGCTTGACGAAGGCCAAAGCGCACTCCACAGGGATACCATAGATAGACCTTTCACAGCAAGGCAGATTGAACACACGGTGAACACGTCGCTCCTGAGGGGTGGGGGAAGCTGAACTCTGGCAGCTCGTCTCCAGCAGACTGCCGTCGCTGGGAACAGCAATGAACGATGCAATCAAGGTCGGCAAGTCAGTCCTGCGGTAACTCGTGGCAGCTGGGGTAATTGACCTTATGTGGAAGGCACTTGCATAACATCAAAGGCGGTTTCTAATCACCCTTTGGTTGGTAGGGATGGGAGCAAGGATGTGGAATGAAGGGGTGCTCTGAGTAGAGCAAATTAGATGGTAAGTTTTGGTGTCCCTGAAAAGCAACAAATATATAAGTATGTCCGCAACAATGTTAGCAAGGGTACAGGTGCTGCTTGAATGTTCCCCTTTCCACTAGATTGAGGTGTCTCGTGTTTCTTCCTTTTTTGGTTCTGGCCAATGCAGAGGAATAA
Organism: Ambystoma mexicanum; assembly: GCF_040938575.1. Lineage (NCBI taxonomy): Eukaryota > Metazoa > Chordata > Amphibia > Caudata > Ambystomatidae > Ambystoma > Ambystoma mexicanum. The sequence goes on along the minus strand of NC_090926.1, from coordinate 368,477,314 downwards.
ACATCAAGATGTCAGCACAATAATGTTAATTCTAATTGCAAATAGTTTGCGGGGAGGAGCAGGAGGCAATGTGGTGCCACATGAGGGAGGGGGGAACAGCCCGGGAGTGGGCAGGTCTTTTATGCTCCAATCATGTCCAACTAACATATGTTTAGCTATAGGTGCATGACATATTCTAACCAGTCATCTTTGTGAGAGTGGTGATGACTTGGAGTTTGAATTGCAACTGTTTCTAACTGTACACACATTTTATTAGCAGTATATAAGTAGTGTTCTCTGTGAACCAGTTGTCAGCTCTCATCAACCAGTTCTGTTCCACTGTGCTGTTTGATTTTTGCTGCCCAGCTGTAATAAACAGCATTACTTCTTGCCTGGTGTACTCTCCTTCTTGGACTACTACTGGTAACTCATTGATTACATGCCGTTGGAGGACCCCTATTACACCTGTATGCTTACAAAGGCACCATAGCTTTCCATTTACTGTTACCGCAAAGCAATGTCTCCCTTTTGAGAAAGTCCATGCTTCAGACAATTGACTCTGTATATAGGCTGGACACAGTCTTGTGGCTGACCAAAATGATTGTCCTTTACCAATGACGGAGATGCTTGAAGGGAAATTGAGCTCACAGGTGGATGCTGATGAGCGTAACACATGCCTTCATTGCATGCCCTGTGCATGTGGGGAGTGTTGAAATTAGCCTTATGAGCCACTAGCAAAGGATCCCAAAACAAATGCATAGCAGTAAATAGGTGGATATAGACTAATAGGTGGATATAGACTAATTCTCTAACCTTTTGAAAACAAACATTTCTTACAGCATCATCTGCAAAAACACGTTGGGTTAAAATATGTAGTTAATTTGATGCCACCAAAAAGATGGTGAATGGTCAACAGTGCTACTGAATGGGTCCAGACGTGGGCCATATTCAGGAAGGTGAGCAGCAGGCATCGAGAGGGTATCACAAGAGGAAGAGGTGGAGGGGATTGGATTTGGTTTTTCAAAACAACGAAGGAAGATTTCAGGGTATGACTGTGACTGCTATATCGCCTACCTAATTTTCCAATCACACTGAACATGCGCAAGCACCCTCATTAATGGAACAGCAATCAGTGTTTTCAGGCATGCGGTGTGAATCCCAACTCCTAAACCCATGAGGTCAGGGAAATAATATCAAAACTACATTTAATATATCGCGCTTGATGCCAAATTACTACGGCTTATTGGTGCTGTAACAATAGATCTTATCCAATTTATTGACCTTGCAAAGATGAAGACTGAGTTCTGCTGAGATTCAAACCTGTATTCTGTAGGTTGAACACAGATGTCTTGGATGAGCACTTAACTTGCTGAGCTATTTTATTGGATTTTGGGTAAATGGTGTAAGAAAGTGAAGTTTCCTCCGAAACAATGGAAAGACTGGGTACGGAGATTATGGACTACGGCTATTTACCAGCAATAGTTTTAATTGATTAATATGTATGGGCATGTGTGCACATTAATTTCTCGGTTGTTTTTGTTATTGTTAGCATATGTAACGAGCGCGGATCTAGGTTCAGGAAGCAAAGCAAGGGAGCGCTTTGCAAGTCATAGGGGGAAGCAAGGGCATATTGAGGCAAGCAGAGATAAAAATGGATCAGGAAATGTACAACTAGGTAGGGGGAGAATAGCAATTTGGCAGTCCGACACGTCCCTATGTGACCGAACACCAATCCAGAGTGTTTCCGAGGATGGGCAGGAGTGTTTCCAAGGACCACGGGTAGATGGAGGTACAGCGTCAGTTGTGGGTATGAGGGGCAAAAGTAGTGGCACAATGACCATTGAAGCTACACCGGAATAGCCTCATTAGAATGTGCAAAGGAGTTAGAGGCCCCACAGACATGTGTTTTCCCTGAACCTCCCCAACATTTAAAGGGATAGCCCCCCTAGGCATGGACATTTAGATTGGATTAGCAGGAGCTAAAAGTGTCTCTTTGCTATCCAGCATTAACCAGTGACTTGGTGATATCACTGGGGAAACAGCAGCTAGTACATAGCATTGCACAAATCTAACTTCCACATAAGATGAACAAATCTCTTTTTGTGCATGATTGATGATTCCATATGCTTTAAATGTTGTACATATGGGTCCTAATGTTTACTAAAGATTGTCTTGTCTCAAACACAAACAGTTAAATTCACATGGGGTTTTGTTCTACATTAGTTGGCCTGGGGAGCCACACGTAGCTCCTTGTAGCTGTTGGTGTCAAGACAACCAGGCTCTTCTAGGCTACAAGCAGGAGCTCAATAGCTCCCCGCTCCCTTCAATTTCGAACTCTGCGGCCCCCACCAACCTCCCCCGGCCATCCGTCATTTTAGCCTATGTGAACCCCTCGGCACGAGTGTTGCTGAGCACTGTGGGAAGGCAAAGTGTCACAAAAAAGGTGAGTGGAGGAGGAGGTGGATAGCGTCGCAGGGTGGGGGGTGACCAGGGATGAGAGAGAGAGGGAGAGAGAAAGAGAGAGAGGGACAGAGGGAGAGAGAGAAAGAGAGAGAGAGAGAGAAAGAAAGAGAGAACGAGAGAGAGAGAGAGAGAGAGAGAGAAGTGGGGAGAGGCAAAGAAGGAGTCGGACAGAAAACAGATGGGGAGATGCAAGCTTGCTGAGAAAAAGCTTGATTTACAGGGGGAGGGCAACTGGGTGAAGGTGGTATAGGGAGAACCGTCGTATTATGAAAAGAGAACAGAGGATAGCGGTAGCGGGCTAGGTGAGGCGGGTCGGAAAAGAGAGTGAAGGCGAAAAGGAAACGATTGCCAGGAAAAGTAGTGCACCAGCAGTGGAGACGCATGATGGAGATACCAGATAAGAAAACGTGTTGCTACATTAAGAGCAGCGACAACACACTATGCCTAAAAAGGGTAGTCGAAGGAACCACATAAATCCCAGAATAATTAGGACATGGAGCAGGAAATCATCAACAAGGAATCTTTGTAAACAATCCCATGAGCAAACCTTCTGCAGCCGTACACACCATAGAATTATGCGTCCTTTTGATGGAATGTAAACTTTTTTACATAGAACCCACACATGATGTTTACACAAAAATAGGGGAGTTCACCTCATCCCCCACATAATTCAATCTGGATATCACAAACTACCCAGCGGCACCAGAGGAATCCCAGGTCACAGGTGTGATGCACAATTGCTCATTAAAATGCCTGTTCTATGCAGATTACCGGGTCATCATAATACTCCCCAAAGCAGAACTATAGAGAAATCCAAACCTTCCTACATTAGCACCTGAAAAGGTTAACCTGCAGGGAAGGGTTTTCTTAAACCAGAGCAAAATGTCCTGCTGGTTGCAATTCCGCGGGAGTTTGAAAGTTAGCCATATATTACACTCAAGATATGTTTGACCACTTTTACTTTGTGCAGCTATGCGGATACAGAAGAAGTGCTGGAGGTAGGGTAGTCTCCTACTTGATCTGCCTAGAGCATGTTCCGTGCTCTGCTAATCAGGTCACCTGGAAAGTAGACTCTCACCGGGGCAGTTAAAGTCTGTACACAAAGCGTCCTCTTGTGCTCTCTCCCGATGAACATGCCATGTGAAACTTTTCCAGTCATCACAGCATTTCCACCAAGTTGGGATGCAGTTTAGTTTTGGAAACCTGGGAACGATGTTGAGTCCTTGTTAGTGAACAACAGCCAGATCCAGAGGGGAGTTACCAGAGAGAAAGGATTGCCAACACGCCCCCACAACCACCGGAGAGGGGTGCCATCGTTAGAGGCCGTTGACTTGGACTCAGGAACACTAAATTAGGCAGCAATCCCATAATACATGTAAGAGCCCAGGTGCACGCTCTAACACTTCATTAGAACTCATAGTGAGGCTTGGAGAGGTGACACATTGCCTCTCTCCACTTTGACTGTCAACCAATACATGTCTATGTGTTACTAGCTTTTGGAAGCAGGAGAATCAAAGCTGACATTTCACTGTATGACAGACCAACCTGGCTTGGCTCAGCGACCACACCCCACCAGTCAGAGAAGCTACACTAGTTGGTCTCTTTCAAGCTCCAGGCAAATTAACCCATTCGACGGTCAATCCCGGGGATAATCAAAACACTGGGAATTTGATGAAGATTCAGCCTAGGAATCCTCCCGTCCCCTGCACACTATCAGTTGTTGGACAAAAGCCAATTACTACAGCGTCTTTGCACAGCCTGAACTTCCTCACTGTCTACAAGGCATCCAAGTACTCTAAAGCGGTTCTTCAAGGTGACATTTGTAGCTCTACAAACACAGAAATAAATAAACAAATAATGTATTATTGCATTTAGGTTTGTAAGGACAACCCATAGTGCAATTTCCTGTCAACAGCTCAAACAGAAGCATCAAACCGTGCCAAATAACTTACTCCACATATGCAAGATTCATAGAACAAAATGTAAGGCAAAAGGTCTGCTGTACGCCCCACCCAGAAAGCTTAATATGCTACAGAATAAGGGAAAGTAACGCGGTGTAAGGGAGTGGAGAACAGTTGGGAGATAAAGTTTGGTGGGTCAGGTGAATCGTAGGTGTGAGATCATTATTATCCCTATATTGACTCCTGGAGTAGCTGTTTGGGAATATCTCTCCTTGGGGTGGCAAGTGGAACACCCGTTTGATGATTACAAGTCCTCCATCACCTGTAAAGTCCTCTCATTACTCTGAAGTCTATCCTTAGTGGATTGCAGTCTGGGTTCCATCACTGTAGTAGTTCTCCCCACCTTGTCCAGTTTCCGATGAAGGTCAGAAGACTCATCACGGTCTTCCTGAAGACTCATAGCCACAATCTTGTCTGAAGGTCCCTGTCTCCAGCATTCTTCCATTGTAGAGCGTGAGCAGGGAGCAAACACACCTCTCCTTTTCACTGCTCTTGTCAGTCATATGCCAGTCCTTGAGACCCCAGCTCAATCGAACCAAACCTCCAAAGTCCACCACCCCTGAGCTTGCTGTGAGAGTGAACGCACAGCACAGCACACCACCCAGGGCACAGTCGCTCGACCTCTGTGTGTTCGGGCCTCTCCAGTCTCACTGCGGGATACTGCCGACGAGTACAGCCATGGTTCAGCTGCCTCCTCACTGCTTTACCAGTGTCCTCCGTCTCAGTGCCTGATAAACCCACGTAGTCCTCCATACTGTTACCAAGCCATTAAGGGTCCTCTAAATTCCACCTGGTTATGCGAGAGCTCTCACCCCCTAACCCACAGCACTCCACTTGTGCCGAAAACATACACAGTGTGACTGCATGCTCCCGACTCTTCAGCAACCCCATCCTACATCAGCAGGGGCCTCGTCAACCCACGGGCCCTTAGTCTGCGTCTAAGGGCCTGATTCACAGCGTGTTTTCCAATGGAATCGTGCCATTATAAAATGCTTCTGTGAATCAGGCCCCTAGTCTCATGCTTGAAACCCTGAGCCAGTGCTGACGTTTCCTTATGGGTCCTGTGTTGTCCTTGTTTAGCGTTATCATACAGGGTATAGAAATCCCGGCCACGCCAGGTCCGGCTTATGAAGGGATTGGTCGCAGACTTCGAGCCCTCCCTAAAGACACTTTGCTCCATCTCCCAAGTGCCAGACCTGGCACAGCACAACAAGCTGGAAGGTTACTGTTCACTTGGGGGAGCCGCCAAACTTGAAGAGCACAGACTAGAAATAGACAATGGCTGACATGGATCACAAGCGAAGTCCCATTTTTAGGCTTATACTCTATGGTAGTTTGGTTAACCCTCGGTCTTTGACTTTTCCCATCGCTGGAGAGAAAGAAGGGTTGTTGAAATGATGTACGTTTGTAAACTTGTATCCTCATCATGCGTTCAATAAAAAATATTTTAAAAACAGAATATGCCAAGACTGTGCCCTGGGTAAGCTAGATAGAGTCCGAGGGTGGCATTTTCTCTGCACTGCTTGTGAATACAGCCTTAGCAGAACAATGCAGCCTCCTGTTAAGAGAATCTGCCAGAAACATCGAGGAAATCAGTAAAATCTGTCTATAAATCCCACTAAAGAAGAAAGGGGTGCATAAAGCAGCACAGGAACTGAAATGGGATTCAGTAGAGGGAATGTCGTAGTATTTTTACCCAATGCATTTAATTTAGCAGTAGTGATATGTGTTTGGGTTTCCATGCGAGCAAAGCAGCGCGTTGTGAATGCAGCATGTCACAGCGAAGCGACCAACTGCAAGATATCAGAAAACCCCGACCTAACAATTTTAGTTCCCACATAGTAATATAAACGATTTCCTGTGCCAAAGAAACCCAATCAAAAGTGGTGTTGATGCACTTCAATTATGCAAGCAGGGCCCCCCCCCCATCAAATGTGAGTTTAAAAGTGACAGCAGCCACACCACATATGTCTCTCTTCATCCATCCGGTTCCCCAGAATATTGGCTTTTTGGGCGGGCCTCAGTAACCTGTTAGCAAGCTGTTCAGCACAGTAAGTAATTCTGATTTTGTAGTAGACACATTCTTCATGTACCGTCACACCCAGCTACATCCCCTTGATTTCTCTGCAAGTGCCGACCCATTCACACCTACTCATGACCCTGACACTGTTGCCAACTGTCACCGGTGACCCCAATCAGGACTGTTATTGCCTTCTTTTGAATAACAGATTGACCTCTTAACCAGTGTCCTCCATCGCAAACCACCTAGTCCTCCACCTCCACCTGTTTATGCGAGAGACCTTACCTTCCATCCCACAGCACTCCACTGGTGCCAAACACCCATTAAATCCACACCTATTCATGACCCTGACACTGTTGCCAACTGTCACTGGTGACCCAAATCAGGACATTCATTGCCGTCTTCTGAAGACCAGATTGGCCTCTAAACCCCAGAGCTCATTTCTCTAGAAAAACCAGAAAACCCAGATCTATTGTTCATCAGTTCTCCGGCGCCATCGCTCCATCCTAGTTATTATGTAACTCTTAATACAACTGCATGACAATACAAAACTGTAACTACCTGTGTATGTGCTCCTATTGTACTATCAATATTATAATTTATCTGATTGTTTTGATTGCACGCTCACTATAACATGAGCAATGTAACCCTCCTGTAACTAAGATGATTTCATGCAACAGTGCCTCGATGCCCTTGGGCTGCTAGTGCGCTTTACAAATCCAAATAAATAAATAAATAAATCACCGAAACATGGTTGCCTAATGACTATGCTCCCGATGGCCATCAGGCTAGTCCGCCCAGACCTCTGTAAAATCAGTTGTCCACTGCACTAAGTGGGCAGCAGGCATTGAGGGAGTCTACAGGGAGGGGGTGTTGATTTTTCCAAACTGCTCCTTCCTGACCATAGCCTGTCAACCACTGCTCCTCCAAATGCCAGCCTTCTCACTCATGCTCCCTCTCTTTATAATCTGCAAAGCCCCAGAACACAGCAGCTCCTTGACCATAATCTTCCTGGCCCACCCTCCCAGATCTGTTCTGGGGGACAGCGACATCTGGTTCAACAATCCCTCTAACCCCATGCCCTATGCACTTGACATCCTAGAAATTCTACCTCTAGCAGCTTCTCAGTCAGACCACTATTTGGTGGGTGACACCAGGAATGCCCTATTTGACTCTCCTGGTGAATTGACTGTCATCAGGCCAGACACTCTCACCTGGATAGGCAACTCACCCATCACCTTCAATGCTCTTCCTTTAGCCCCCATCACTCTCACTCACTATTAAAGCCAGCACAACAATCCTATCAATAACAAGATAACACAGATGTCTGCTCCTTGGCAGCAAACTTGAAGGCCTCATAGCCAACAGTGTCTGCCTTCTTGACTGACAAGGACCACATCCAATCCTTGGATTGCTGCCTTTTAGGCAGAATCACATGCAGTACCCTTTGGGAACACCACCCACAATTAAGACTACAAGTATAAGTACAATTTCACCTTTGGTATAGCCTGTATTACACAGTAAAGTGTTAGCGATGGCTGAGCAGTCAGACTTATCTCAAGAGTAAAGTGAGAAGTAGAAGAGGTTACACAAAAGACAACAATTACTATGGTTCAAACAAACACTGATTCAAGGTTTCTGAGTAAAAGAATATACATTATATACACCATCAGTTATAGAGTCACCACTGGAACGAGAGAACCAACAAGGAGCTGAAGGAAGAGGACTGCTGCAACTACTGGAAATCCTGGTGAAGCCCTGCTGCAGGTCTGAATCGCCCGAAACTCTGACGACACAGGAGACCTGCAAGGAATCTTCTTTCCTTGAGCTTGGTGGGACCAACCAGCTCGCCAAACACCAAATGCCAGCCTCCCTCTGCTGGTTGAATTTGCTGTGCCTCGCTGCAGTGAACCGGATAGCCAGGAGGAACGGAACCTGTTTGGCTTTTAAGGAGCCCACCTTTTATTTGACGCTTTGCTCTGCTGCTGGCTTCTTCCCTGGGCAGTGCAGGATCCTCAGTCTTCCTCCTTCTTGTCACCACAACAGTCGCTTCAGGAACCGTGGGCCTGCAGGAACTGCCAGGAACAACCGCATCAGCTACAGCATTCTTCTTCATTTAAGGTACTGTGCAAATTTGGTCGTTCGTTCCGTCCGACCGGTGTGAAAGTGTTTGAAATCTTTCGCCTCTCTGAAGGCTTGTCCTTCTCTTCTCCTTTGAATAACTTTTCTTCCGACCAACTTCGTTTTGAACTCTTGGCAAAGACATAACCGCAAACTACTCTGAACTGTGTGATTCTCTGCAAAGACTCTCAACCATTAACATTGGCCCAGGCCTATTGACTTGAATCCTAGTTGTAGTAAGCCTTTTCTAGATTGCCCTGCCTATAACTCGTTGGTGCTGATTGATTGTTTATAACCTTGTCTTTTCTCCCTTTTAAGTTACTGGAGTGCCATTTTGCTCACACTTCATTTTGAGCCTAACAAGTCCAGAATTGATTGGGGGTTATTGTAGTGTGTTAAGATTGTGATTTTCTGCCGCTTTATATTAGTGAACTTTTTTATAACTGATGGTGTAAATAAATGTATAGGGCCTCATTACACGGATGGCGGTAAGGGTTTACTGGTACCGGTATTTTACAGGTACCGGTAAATCCTTACCGCCTTACTACGAGGTCCCTTTGCGGGTTGGGGAATTTAACGCCTTCACCCATTCCCATAGAGCCCTATGGGGCAAAAATGGGAATGGGGAAGGGCAATGGTGGAAGGGGGAATTACCACCCCGCCAACCTTGGAATAGAGCGGTAATTCCCCTTTCCACCAAGGCGGTGCCGGTATTTTACCGGCATGAATCATGGCGCTAAGAGCACAATTGTTCACCGCCATCCGTGTAATGAGGCCCATAGTCTTTTACTCAGAAACCTTGAATCAGTGTTTGTTTGGACCATAGTAATTGTTGTCCTTTGTGTAACCTCTTCTACTGCTCACTTTACTCTTGAGATAAGTCTGGCTGCTCAGCCATCGCTACCACTTTACTGTGTAGTACAGACTTGTACCAAAGGTGAAATTGTACTTACACTTGTAGTCTTAATTCTGTGTGGTGTTCCCAAAGGGTACTGTGTATGACTCTGCCCAACACTGCCTCATTGAGGCCTTCGACATGCTGGCTCTCATCATCTCCTTGCAGTTCATCAACTAAAATGGAGGCCAAATTGTTCATTCATCAGCTACAGGAGCAAACATTCCTGAACCAATCCCTAGAATGAAAATTGCAGCATTGCAGCCTCAACATTTACACAATGTCTTCCCAGTCACAGTAAATATGCTAGAGTACTAGAGTGTGCACGCTCAAGAAAGCCCTGCGTGGACAGAATCCCTGCTACAGCCTGACACTCAACATTATTGTCAAACTAAATTCTGAGTTTTTACTCCAGTGCCATGCATTCGTTTTGCTGACACCGCCCTCTATTTCTGTGCCTCCCTCTCTGATCAAATCACATCTGAACCTACTTCCCCACTCTACTAATTCTTTCTTTTATAATTCCTTTTAACTAACTACTCACCCCATCCCATTGTATCCCCCACTACTTTACCCATGCTTCCAGTAGAGTGCCTGCCTTAGTTCACCCTCCACCCACTCCCATTTCGCATGGCCTACACATTCCCCATTTCCCTACTCTGCTCACAGTCACCCAGTTGCATAGCCTGAGTACATACCACTCTGACATACACTTTCTTTTTTCTACACGTTTCTGGTTTTATATGCACCTCATGTACAAAACAATTCTCCAGGTTATTATAATCCAATTCCAAAATCACTGTTAAATCATTTAAGATGTATTTCCACAATTCTCAGTATTACTATTACCTCTTCCCAATGACCCTTTTTAAAACATCACTCTATCGGAGATTATTCACTCACAGAGTGCCAAATAGTAAAAGAGGCTAAAATCAAAGTATATTCACCCCCTCAGCCCCTCCAGAATTCTTAACCAACAATGCCCATCAAATCTTAGGTGACCTCGACAAATTGGCGTAGTCCGAGATATCAAAGCCAATCGGCATATGAATTTACAAAGTATACAAATATTTCTCACTGTGCCCGCTGTTCACTTTGATGTCTGGTGATCATTTTCACGCCCCCTATGATTTCATTGGTATCTGGGAGGTTGAATCTAAAATGTATAAACCACTTTTCGAAAACTTATGATGGTATGTATGATAATCCACAGAAAGGATGAAAGAAGGTCTTCAAATATTCATAGAAGATACGTACCCTCTCAGATATAAATATTTCTGGTGATGATTAATTGTAGCCATTTTACTTTTCAACATATACTTAAATTCATTAAAATCACTGATCTGTTCAAAGTTCAGTTCCTAACGGCTCAACTATGGACTACACTCTTCTCCATAATTTGTCTGTTAAGCTCCATAATTTAAATACACTTTATCTCCAATAACAGACAATGGGCTAATTACAAGTCCGGCAGTAACCCGCCGGTGCTACCGGACTGTAATACCCTTTTCACCGCAAGAGATCCCAGTGCCACCGGGACATTACAAGTCTTGGCGGCTGAGGATATCAGACATCGGAAAATAGGACTCCATGGGAATGGGGACTCAGAAGCACCTGAACCATTAGTAATGGTGCTTCCATGACAACTGTGCATACCGGGGCCGATGCGCCCGGCTTGTCAGACCTGCCGCGCTTAAGGGTGCTGGCAGGCACAGTTGTAGTACGGCGGTCCTGAAAGGGTGCTGGTACGTTGCTACCGGCACCCTTATTTCCGGACTGCCGTAGATGTAATGACCCCCAATGTAGTGCTTTCTGTTTCAAAATGCACTTTCCCATATCACTGCAGTGTTTTCTATATTAGTACCCAGTGAGAGTCAACCAGAATGTAAAACACATTCTTATTGGCTCTCGCCGGGTCGTTACCTGGCCGGTAATCCCTCGGCTGGAATTCCACGGCCATTGTTCCGGGCGAGGGGCGTGGCAGCCCCTCAGCCAATGAGGAGGCTCGAAGCGGGGCTATCCCCGCTCCAAGCCTCCACACGGCTGAAAAGCTGCCATCCCCCCGCCGCTGGGGACTCAGGTATGTCCTGGGACTCAGGTATTGTTTTTCCCTTTCCTCCCCCCTCCCCACCTCCGTACCTTCCGAACTCCACTTACCTTCTGATTTCTCCTTTTTCAGGCACGAACGCACTGGGAAATTTTCTGTTCCCAACGTGTCCGCTCCCGAAGGCCGCCATGGAAAGGGAAAATGGGCTCTGTTTTCCCTTTCCAGGCAGTCATTTTCTTTATCATTTTTTATTTTTTCTGTTTCGAAACACTGCAGCATTTCGGGACAGAAAAAAATGCTTTTAGTACCCTGGTCTTGTGGGCCGGGTTACTAATAGCAATATGCCCCTCGCGGCTGGACCATTACCGAGTACGGTAATGCACAGGGGCCTTCGTTAAGGAGGATATTGCTTAATTGCCAGTGCCAGTCCGGTGATATCAATTCTATCTCTGACCATAAATATACCCTGGGATGCTAGAGAGAAGACCCTACTGCATCTCTGCCCACTCCTGTCACTCATCCAATAATGTTACCACCTGACCTACTCCTCCTTTATCCGCCCCAATCCCAGGTCACTCTCCTTCTACTCACCTCTACCCAACGTCTCAGCCTACCTCTGTCAACCTATCCAGTCCTCCATTGTTCACCCACATGGAATCACTTTACGCATTGTTTTCATGACCAGCTTGCACTCCCCCAGTCACCCCCACCTCTTTACCTAACAAACCCATCCTACTCTTTCCTCACTACCTTCTGTTGCTCTTCCCCTCTACATGAACCCTGGCTCTTCCAATTCTTTGCCTAACAAAATTCTCCACCCGTTTCCCCACCGTCAATGTGGCTTTCCCCCCTACCACCTCCTCATCTCCTCACACTGTCCACTTCCTCCCATCACTTGTCTGCTTCCACTGACACCCCACATGAACACCGTTCATGTGGGGTGTCAATGGAAGCTGACAATCAACTATTATCTATTGATGTATACATTTTTTTGTTTGGTTGTGTTTTAATGGGCAAACTGGCAAAATGTATGAAAACATATTGAATGGAATTGAATTGACTGGAGGCATCTATCTCCCGGCACTTCCTGTACCACACCTCCACCCCACTTTTAATTCACCCCAACCTCAGTTCAGCTTCCGGCAAGGTCTGTGTATTGGGATTCTCTTTGACAGTCATTTCACTCTTCAATCAATCTGCGACTGCTTCAAGCTTAAACCTTCTTTACTTCAGGAGAATCCACGCATTCCTCACCCTGTCATCTCCAGCAATCCTTGTGAGATTGACGTTACCTTACTCACCTAATTCCAACATTCACTGTCCCAGTCTTTATAACATGCCATATCTGTGGAATGCTCTCTCCTGCTATTGATGTTGCAGGACAAATTCTCTCACACTGTCATGCTCTGCGAACCACAATACTGCATGGCCGAACCTTGTAACGCTCTGTTATGCAATTGGTGGATGTAAATGTATTTATCCACGTAAACCACACACACCTGGCTATTCACAGTGCCGAACCCCTCCGATTGGGTCACAAAAAAAAGTGTCTAATTGCATATCCAGCATTTTCAACTGGCAAAGCACACAACTCACCACACTACAACCGTGCACATTGCAAATTGCGGCACTACTATGCTGCAGCGATTTCTGCACAGTACATGTCTGGTGAGTCAACTGTTTTGCAGCTTAAAGTTGAAAATTGAAGGTGACTGTCATGAAGTCTGTGGGCCTCATTACGAGAACTGCGGAATGGGTTAATGGGCTCTGCTAATGGAGGCGGGCCTGTTAACACCATTCCGCAATATTACAAGGTCACCTCGCGGGACCCGGTAAGGACGCCTGGTAAAACCAGGCGTCCTTACCGGGTCTCACGAGGGGACCAGGGAGCTAACAACGGGCCGGTCGTAATCGCCCCGTTGTTAGCTACCGCTCTCATTCCCATTGAGCCCTATGGGGGCTGAAATGGGGATGGGGAAGGTCCGGGCCCGGGTTCCCTGAGGGAGGAATTACCGGGCCCTCCAAACTCGGAATGGCCCGGTAATTCCCCATTCAGGGAACCCGGACCCGGTTTTGGAGGCAGCCATGCCCTGGCTACCGCCAAACCCGTAATGAGGCCTTGTGTCTTGAGTTCATAACGCGGGGAAGCCGGAGATATGCAAGCTGGAAATGTGTGATGTATTGTCTGCGCTCTCTAGTGCTAGGCAACCGGAAGACATCTCTGTATGTACTCCCTTTCTCTTAATATTGCATGAGGCTATGCATCACCTTATGAGTCCCTGTTGTCCTATTGACTGAATTAAATATATTTATGGAGTCCAGTTCCACAGTTGCATTTAATTGGAACAGACGCTCCCTACCAAGCTTCCACTGAAACCGCATCCACATGCATGTTCGCAGCAACATACACATCCCGCTTGCTAACACTGCGGCTGATCATGTAGCCAGCACTAGCAAATGACAGTGCCACTGCACACACATTGCAACCGTGCATCAAAGCCGGGCTCTGGTAAAGGTTACACCTTGAAATCGATATGAGTGCAATATATTCATGCAAAGCTATGTTTTTTAGGCCTTTTTCGTGTTTTCATTTCTTGACTATTACACTGTTCCCATAACGTGGGCAGCCCAGGACAGGCCGATTTAAAATGTGTACTGTTTTATGTGCATTGCCATCTGTTTTTTGTAGGCCTCAAAAATAATGTATTACATATATGGTGTATTATATGCACCGTCATGCAGAAGCGTTGCTAGGGGGGCTGAGGGGGCTATAGCCCGAGGTCTTTTGGTTGTAGCCCCGGATAGAATCTCAGGGGCTACAACCAAAAGTCTCCAGATAGAATCTCAGGGGCTACAACCAAAGGTCCAGACGGTTCCAACATTAACGTAGCCCTGGATCTTTGCCAGACCTAGCAATTCCAGACCTAGCAACACCCCTGCGGTATCATCCCCTCAGAACTACTAAGAACAGCACATTCCACTGCAAAGACCAATCAGAGGGCAGAATGACTCATAATAACATAATACAACGGCACAGAAGTGCAGCGAGTAAGTGCAGTCAGCTGCAGCTTCAGAGGTGTGGGATAGTATAGGTGGAGGTGTTCCTTTTTCCCCTTCCTGAGCTCGCGAAAGGCGAGTCTGGAAAACCAGATGCAGATAGAACTGAGTTTCACCATTGAGTGGAACAGAACACTGCAGAGGAGTCCATGTTTTATACTCAAAACACAAGAACTGATGTCTGGTTAATGCAGTGAGTGAGGCAGAGCTTCACAGATGACTGCTCAGCTATTCTTTGTCAGGAAGTTTAACCTGCAAAATATGGGACTGGAGAGTGCATTGTTATACATAGACACATCCTAAAATGGTATTTTCTTCTTCAACAAGCAGTTGCCCTGATGAATTGTTCAAAGGAAATCAGGAACATGAAACATACGTCGGAATTTCCGTCATACTTTTAATGGCTGGTGTTAAAATGTATGTAATTCATTTATTTTAAAAAACTTTTTCTGAATGCATTCAGGCTGGTTGTAAATAGATGACTGTATTGATTATATTGTGATGTGCAGAGAATGGCAAGCACACAATATATATTTTTGCAATGCACGTTTTGAAAAATAAAATATCGAATTTAGTGATCCAGATATGTAAGGTGCATGGACATTTATCCCAATATAAATGTGCAACTTTGTGTGATGAGGATTCGTTCCACCTGATAGTGCTGCTGTTTCAGGAGGCAGAACACTTAAAAACAAACAGCTGACCGGGGAGGTACAGCAAGAAAGTCCAATCAGATGCAGCTCTGAGGCGTTTGGAGAAATTCTACATGATTGTGCTTTAGGAGGTAGACCACTTAAAAACGTGCAGCTGAGTGTGGAAGTGCAGTCAGCTGCAGTTGTCTGCAGAGTGGGCACCCTCCCTAAAATTAATAGGTGGGACCTACGACATGATCTGAAGCTGCATTGTGGGCAAAATGTACATAGTCTCGCAATTGCTTTTGCTCAAGGCGGTTTTCTTAACTATAACGTTGGACTATGATGCAACGATTCCAGTAAACATATAACCTATGCAGCAAAGCTGCACTGAGCAGACCTTTGATCAGTTCTGAGGCCAATTCAGGGGTGGCACTGATTAATATGTCAGTAAGCTTTCTTGTTCCTCCAGAAGTCAACACAGGAACCTTTACGAGCCCTCCCCATTTGAGTCCAGGAAAAATGAGACATTATTTTCCAAAAGAAAGGAGGGAGTGATCTAACTTGCAGCGGGGAGGTTCAATAAGTCATAAGGCGAAACCAACATGCCTTTGAAAAAATTCACAGAATAATAAGAGCTCTACATCATTTGACTCTTCTTTTCTATAACTGTGTGCATGTCAGGAGAATGAGAAGGACATTTCAATTGAGGAGCAATGGCAAAAGAAATCAGGAGATGGTGACTTGGATTTGGGTAGCGGTAGTCTGATTATGGTGGAGGTCATGAACTCTTTTGCTACTCACCCTCTAACTACACCAAACTAGTATGTAAGCTTGCCACTTAGGGCTACTTGGGGCTCTTTAAGTTCCTCTTCAATAATGGCCTTGAAGTTGGTGAGCCTTTACGACAATATAAATGAGGAAGTGAGATCTCATACACAATTCCGTCACTCGATTATGACAAAGGTAGTGCCATTTTACGGAGGACACAATTGGGTCTGAAAAGGGAAATAGACCAAACAAATCACAGGAAAAGAGGTCATCCAATGCTTAGAAGTCTTGGACTTGGAGAAGGTCCCTAGGGTAATTACCTGCAAAAATCAACCTATATACACCAACCAAATGTAATGTTAATGTTAAAGGATATGTGTACCGCGCACGATCACCACCGGAGTGGTCCCCTGGCGCGCTGGCGGCTCTGAAAAGGGAGGGGGCGGTGAGTTAGTGGGAATAAACTGGAAAAGTGCAAGAGAGCAGTGATGTGCTGTTGCCAGCTTCAGCCTGGTGCGTCAGTTGGCCGGGCTTGGGGTGTTTTACGATCGGTAGACGTCGTGTGCTGTTGTGCGAGTCTATGTGTGGTTTGTTTTGTTGTTGCAGTGTAGTGAAATTTGTGCGGATTGCTGTGTTGTAGAGTTGTGGTTGTGTTTGGTTAGAGTTTGAGAGGTATAAGCGGATCAGTTTAGCATTATCCATGATCTATCCCTAGTGAGGACATCTACGAGGAGGTGGAGTGATCCTGTCCAGTCCAGATCTAAGAAAAGTATAAAGCCAAAGGAAAAAAAAGAGAAAAAACTGTAAAAGAAAAAATAATTTGAATCATTCGTTTAGGAAGTTTTTAAGATTTCTTAGGCTGGCTGGACAGGAGGATCCATAGCCCCCTCAACTAAAACCTGTAAGGTCATAAAACAAGGAAAAGGTTCCAAAGAGGCAATCGCTAAAAAGGGCTTTTTCTCAGGTGTAAAGAAGAAGGACATTTCTACACACCTTCAGCCAAAAGTAAACCCTGAGTCTTCCGAAGTGGAA
This sequence comes from Ambystoma mexicanum, assembly GCF_040938575.1. NCBI lineage: Eukaryota > Metazoa > Chordata > Amphibia > Caudata > Ambystomatidae > Ambystoma > Ambystoma mexicanum. The sequence goes on along the minus strand of NC_090926.1, from coordinate 368,460,336 downwards.
AATCATCAAGAAGATAGAGAATCCCCTACAGTGGTGGAAATACATCAGCAGAGCCACAGCCAGAATGGAAATGCAACTGTCTCCTCAGGCGATGAAGGTTTCCTATCAATTAAAGCAAATAGGGAGTTAATTGATCGACCCTGCCTCCTGAGTTCCCAAAAGCCTCTGGCAGGGTCATCACCTGGTCATGACATACATTTTGGTAATTGCTGGTGCTTTCAGGTTTTTTCATTGATATGGAGTTCATTAGTTTGAATCAATCAAGACTTTTATCGACTTCCTCAAAGATGCCAATCATTAAGATGAATGGAATCTGAAGATATTGAACAAGTCGAATTTGTTACTGAAAGGGCAGATTTGGTAAGGGGAAAACGTCTGCTCAAGAATAATCTTAAATATTGTAATGAGCAAAATGTAACTTTTTCTATCAATCCGGCTGAATGTTTATGAAAATGTGATTAAGCGAATTAGGGTCAATGATGTACAGAGCCAGCGGAAGCCTGATAATAACAACAGGTTGGAGCTTACCAACCCACTTGAATTAAAAGGGAAATTTGAGCAGGAAGGTAAAAAAAGCAGTTATATTTGGTGGGGCATGGTGCCCACTGTAGGATCCAACAAATGATTGGTCACGGCTACCAGGATCCCTTCAAAGCTCTAGGAAATGTGTAAACCTTAGCTATAACCCATGTAACTGTCGAGGTTTTGACAACTTTTCAAATAATCAGCCTACTTTTCCAGTTATTAGAGATTTTGGCCTGGTGTTGTTGCAGAGAACCTGGCAAACTAAGAACATAGCTATAGATGGTTATTCTAGTTTTTGCAAATCAGCTACTCAGGGCCAAGGTGACAGATCAGCAGGTGGTCTGGCTATAATAATAATAATAAATAATTCCATAGCTAGAAAGGCTGGAGCTTTAGATACAACAAGTGGAAGTCTTCAGGCAGTAGGAATATCCTGGAAAAGGTCAGGGTGCACAGGAGAAATATTTATTCATTTATTTCATTTATTGTGCATTTGTAAGGTGTTTACACATCAAGTAAATTGTGGTTCAAATAAATATGTACCCGAGAAACAACTGGTTAGAGAGTTGAAACAATTCCATATGTTCTGGTATTTAGAGGGTCATACTGATAACATAATCTTGGCAGGGGATCTCAACTGCCACAGCCCCTCTGTAACAGATTGGGACTGCCTAGTGGCAGTTTCTTGCCTACTAGGCTGGACATAAGCCATAACACTTGAAGTAATGGGGGGCCTATGGTCCTGGACGCACATGGATTAGACCTCTAAAAGACCACTAAAAGTAAAAACAGGGTGTGAGGATCAGACACCCCATATATGGCACAGAGTCCCTAAGAGGTCTTTTCTTGACTTCATATGTGTGTCTGTTAGTATTTTATTTATGAGAAATGCTCTCCCCAGGAAATTAACTCTACAGAGTTCCGTGACCATGCTTGTTTGAGTTGTGAGTGAAGTTTGTCGCGTATGTTATTTGAACAAAACTTAAATATGTTGGATATAGAAGTCAATAGATCTGGCAACCAAGTTCGCTGAAGAACTGCCTTGTTGAGAAAATGTTCCAAACAGCTAAAATACAAAGTGATCCAATCGAAAGAGGGGGATATGAATATTACATTCAGCACTGTAAATGTAAAAAAAATAATGTTGGAAGGAATCCCTGTGTGCACTCTGAGAAAGGCTTGGGTGGTTAAAAATGTTAGACACCAACATGTGTTACATTATAGATCTTGGAAAAGAAGAGAACGTTGAGAGGTAACCTTAGACTATTAGCTCATTGTAGCTCATACAAAACAGCCACATATGTGGAAGGAAAAAAGAGATTGTACCAATCACACAAAGCATAAGTTATAGGTGGCACTAAAAGATAGTCAGAAAATAATGGACAGTCTAAAATCGAACATGTCTTCAATTTTTTGGAAAATATTCAATATGGGTTCCTCTAACCATAATGAACAGATGGTTACTCCAATTGGAGAACATATGTGGTATGATTACTTCTCAAATATATACAGATTACTCCTTAACTCCGGTTTCTCACCTGGGTTAGATTGGAGAACCCTTAATAATTTGGAGTTTTGTTTTTTACAGGGATGACATAGTAGAACGTATCAACAAGTCAAAGAAAGTGCCCAAGTCCAGATAACTTAGCCTATATGAATCTTAAACATGACCTGGTGTTATTGGCAGACATATTACTGATTTTATTCTATAATACAATACACACACATACCATTCCACCTTCTTGGTACAAATCATTTATAATTCACGTTTTCAAAAAAGGCAACAGAGCAAATCATTGAATCTATAGACAAATAGCATTGATGGACACCACTAGCAAAGTCTTTACCCCTTTCCTCGTTTTTCCATTTTTCCAGGATCTTGAAGGGTGGAATCTTCAAGACCTGACAGGGTGCTGCACCGGGGTGATACATGGCCGGCTTTGGAGTGCCTCACTGTAGGCTACTCCCCCCCCTTTCTCCATTGTGAGATTGGGCATGAGCTTTTTCCCTGCTAACCTGATGACTACATCTACCAGAAGCCCTGGCAGCAGATTATCATCACCTGCACTTGCTGTGAGTTGCAAGTTAAGACAGCCTCCCTGATGACGTGTATTGGCACAGAAACCGGTCGGAGGAGAACAGCAGTGGCTTGGAAGGTTGTGCAGGGAACTGGAGTGCGCCCCTTTCCTCGTTTTTGCCATATATATATATATATATATATATATATATATATATATATATATATTGTACGGATGGGATGCACTCCAGAGAGCAGCTGGGCAATCCTAATGTCCGCTCAGCAAAAAAGAGAAAGGCACGTCTGGTCCAGGGCAACAGAAATATTTTATTAATGGATTTGCCTTGGAAAAAGGAGAACCTGGCAAGAGTAACAACGCATTTCGCAGTATTCCAACCGCTTGATCACGTAGATTTAAGAGACCCAGAAAATGGACTACATTTTATACCATTGCAGCTCTATGATAGTGTGTTGAGTGTCCACACATCCTAGGACTTTTCTTTACTGGTCTTTACAATCGGTTATGTTTTAACATTGTTGTGTTGCTGAGTGCAAATGCACATAGAAGACATTATTCATTTAGAAACTTAAATTTGTTCCAGCATAGAATGCTGCAACTCACTTATGAAGATTAGCCACCAGTGTATATTATTTGCTGGGTATTAACCCATGCATATCGCAAAAATGCCAAAAAATATGACAGATATTGAATGAGCGGCGGTAAAAGTCTGGTCAATACTCTATGCGGCAAACAAGCCTACTAGTGCATATACAACCATGAATATGGAAGAAAACAGCTCAATCTAAATTCCTGCAGCTGAAATATCAGTGCTCTCAAAAAAGAGAGACTTCATGTATAGACATGCGGTCCGCAATGGACCTAATGCTATACCTCCACGTGATATGTGGCAATCGAAATGCATTCGATAACAACTACCTAATGTCTGTATAGGCAAATGAAAAATATGGCGGATAGTTTGCGTGGGGAGAAAGTGCAAATGTGCACAGCAGCAATACCAAAATAGTGCGAAATATGCAAATATAGCAATAATGGCAAAGCAGCAGAAATAAAGTGCATAGTGCTCTCCATCCATGCTAGCAACACTAAAAATATCCAAATATACAGTTAGAGTTTAGGGGAAACCATAATGGTTACTGTCCGTGTTATCAAGTACACACAAAATGACTCTTTCCTCACAATATTGTATTAAAGAGATGTGGCCCTATAAGCCAAAAATGTGTCTCCTAGATCAGTGGATGCGAGCATGGGCTGCTTAAGTTAAAAACCTATCAAACGTTAAAGTGCATAGTGCATGCAAACATTGCTTGTATATAAAGTGCATAGTGCATACATATATTACTCCAAAGAAATTGCTGTATATATATATATTACAGTACCTGCGGTAGCAGCCCTGTAGTTATAGTAAAGTTGCTCAACCCATAGGAAGAATACTTTTTGGGCAGTTTATAACTTTGCCCCACAAGTATGAATCCTCACAAACCTTTGCAAAAAAGGTATATGACCCTGTCAGATTGTTCCTGTGGAGTTTGGTGAGATTTCATCAAGGGGGGGGGGGGCAGAGTTATAGGGGGGCCCAAAATGTGTGGTTATTCCCATAGAAGCAATGAAAAAACATTTTGGTCACGTCTACAGCCCAAACCGCTGGATGGATTTTCACCAAATGTGTGCCAGGAGCAGCGGCTTGGTCCCAAAAGTGTGCTTTTGTAAATTTGGTGTAAATCCGTCCAGTAGTTTTTTTAAAACAACAAAAAAGTAGGTTAAAAACAATGTGTGATATCTGGGTTCGATCTGCCGCCTCACTTCCCTATTTGGTCCGCGGACAGGCCTCCGATTGGCTCAGAGGCAGCCGCTGATTGAATGAGTGACAGCGTGAAGTGCATCAGACTTTTGGAAATGCTCGCCATGTTGGATTCGCGGACAGGTTCTGATGTCCGTGAATATCGTGGTAAAGACATATTAAAAACATAACATTGCACTTGTCAAACTTATCAAACAATCTCTGGGGAGGTGAGGGGTGATGAGGATGGGATGGTATATGGCCTTAAAAAGCCATATCCGCAAACAGTCTGAGCATTCCTATGATGTCCACGAACATCTTAGATGTTCGGGTGCATCTATGCTTATTTGTGCATTACAGGTTTGGTGAAAAGCAGTTTTTGGATGGCTTATAACTTTGGCACCACTCAATGAAACTGCATGAAGTTTTGGAATTTCATTCTAGACCTGATTCTGAATGGTTCTGGAAAGTGTGGTGCTGTTTTGTCAAGAGGAAACACAATTAGAGGGGAGGTGGGTCCCAAAATATTGTACAGGCTTATAAATGTGGACCATTTGATGAATGTGCACAAAAGTTTGCAAAAGGATTTTAGATCTAGATATAAATGTTTTTTCAAAGTTTGGTGGAGTTCTGTCAAGAGGGGTTACATTAGAGGTGGGGTCTCATCATTTTTAGATGACTTATAACTTTGTTGCCATTTGACGGATGTAGACAAAGGTTTCAGAAAGATTAGGGACCCAACCTTGAATGTTTGTGCAAAGTCTGAATGTATTTTGTCAAGTCGGGGCTAATTTATATGACTATTGTATTTACGTAGATATTGACACTTTTGAAAACATAAAACATGGGCGGATTTCCAGCAAATTTGTGTAAGGAGCATTGGCAAGGAACTGAAAACATGACTTAGCAAATGTGTCTGTGTTTTCTTTTTTGACAAGTGTCATAATGTAAGTACAAAAAGTTGTGATATACCTTTAGTGACTTAGGTATAGCGTGTGGCCATGGGCAGTTGCCAGATTGTCTGGGTCATGGCATAAGGTCATGACCCAGACAATCTGACTACTGGCCATGACCACAAGGGACGACCAATAGGGATAAAGTGGCCATGTCCACCAGGGACCGGCTATGTGGTAACGTTTTCTGAAATTGGGATAGATTTGAAAGGGAAAATAATGTGCTTGTGGTTATATGGTCATAGGGTTCTCTCTTCGCTTCTACAGGCCGCCATGGAAAGGGAAGAGGGAATCTGTATGGTGCCCCGTCTTTCCTTTCCATGATGGCCATCTTGGAAAAGGATTTTCCTTCCTACAGCGGGATGTTTTGTCAAGAGGGGGCTAAATTAGAGGGGGGTCTCAACATTTTTAGATGGCTTATAACTTTGTTGCCATTTGACGAATGCAGACAAAGGTTATCATAAAGATTAGAGACCCATCCTCGAATGTTTGTGCAAAGTCTGAATGGATTTTGTCAAGTGGGGGCTAAGTTATATGACTACTGTATGTATGTACATTTTGATACTTTTGAAAAAATAAAACTTGGGTGGAGTTCTAGCAAATTTGCGTGAGGAGCATTGGCAAGGACCTGAAAGCATGGTTTTGTAAATGTGTCTGTGTTTTATTTTTTGACAAGTGTCATAATGTAGGTACAAAAAATGGTGATACACCTTTGGTGACTGAGGTATAGCCTGTGGCCATGGGCAGTGGCCTGATTGCCTGGGTCATGGCATAAGGTCATGATCTGGACAATCTGGTTACTGGCCATGACCACAAAGGACGACCAATTGGGATAAAAAGTGGCCTTGTCGACCAGGGGCCGGTTATATGGTAAGGTTTTTGGAAATTGGGATAGATTTGAAGGGGAAACAAAATGGGCTTGTGGTAATATGGTCATAGGGTTCTCTCTTCACCTTCTGCAGGGCTGCCATGGAAAGGGAAGAGGGGCTCTGTACAGAGCCCTACCCTGCCTTTACATGGTGGCCAGCCTGGAAAAGGATTTTCCTTCCTACAACTGGTTGCTGCCCGCGTCCCGGTATAGGAAGAGAAAGCGTTTTTTTTTAACACCCCAAGTTACTGCTTTGGCATCCTGGGGTGGTAATACCCTTAATCCCCCATTGCAAGGGCTGTAATGGGGGATAACCATCCGGAAGCCTCATTATCCGCCCTTGCTTCGCTTTGGCCGATAACGTGGCGTTCATCCCCCGTCCCTAGAACGGGTGATGAATGCCACACTATTCCCATTAGCATACACAAAATGCTAATGGAAATGTTGGAAAATCTTATTGAGTCTATGTACTTTACTGAAAAATGTAAAGTATATGGAGTCTATAAGATTTCTTTTTTAGTTCAAATGAGGGAAGAGAGCACTAATATGGAGGGGCAAGTGGACAGGGGAATATTTTGCACGTGTGTTACAGCTAAGGTGGGGGTAGTGTTTCTCATGCTCCTTGATTACAGCTTAAAAAGCACTTCGAAATTGCTGCCCCCGCAGAGTGGTGTGTTGCAGTATATACAGAGGACTGTTGTCTTCGAAAGATATGGATCAACAGCCTCTTTTATTACTTGCATGGTAGCTGATGGGATTTTGTGACCCACAGAAGTAGGCTGTGTGGTTACAGTTTTGGTTGAGGAAGATGAGGTGGAGGAAGCCAGCCTACTACTTGCTAAGAAAGGAACAACCTTTCTAAGTTTATTGCTGTGCTTGGATTCGGTGTGGCGGCACATGGAGGTGGTCCCGTAGGAGTACTGTCCAGGTAGTCCGCAACTGAGTAGAACGTTGCACTCGGTGCATTTCACTTTGGTAGCTTTAGCCTTTGGTACATTCCCAACTGTGATAAAGAACTACCACACCCATGATTCTCTCTTGGTGCTAGCGATAGGCACTTCCTCTACCTCATCTTCTTGGTCCTCTTCATTGTCTTTGGAAGTACTGTGCTTTTTTTGTTGTGTAGGTCCTCCAGCGGGTGGTGGTGGTGGTGGCTCTTGGGGAGGAGGGATGGCAATAGCTGATGCCATTGCTAAGATAAATAGCAGTTTTGCTAATATTCTTCCAAGTATGTGCTCTGTGCTAGATTGTTAATGGATAATGAGTAGGAATAGGTGTAGGAGTTGTGCAAGGGTAAATTTGAGTTTCAAATTTCCTAGATCAGTATTAAATGCAGGTCTGAACTGGTCACGAAGCACAGAACTGATCGCTAAGTGCGGACGTGTTTGTGAACACGCCAGCATGCTGTGCGTGGTCACAGGACACTGTTCAGAAGGTCCGTATTGACGTCAGACATCAGCGAACGTCGATGGAAACAAAAACAGTGAAAACATTGTAAAAAGTGCATAGAAGTGTTAAAAAGTATGCCTTAAGGTGAAACGTTTTAAATTGGACACAAATGTTGCTATATTGGGGTAAGTATGATATTAGTAAGTTGTAGGAAATTAGCAGGTAACAATCCATGAAATTCACCAAACAAAGTTTATTAAAGGGACGTTGTGGTTAATTTGCCCTAATAAAAACCTATGAATTTCAATGAAAAACTTTGTTAAAGGGACGTTATGGTTACAAGTAAAACCGAAAAACCCTAGAAATTCACCAGTTATGGTAAGCTAAGCAACCATAACTTGTGCCACCACCGTGCACTGCTAAGACTAACACCCAGGACATCAAAGATGACATCACAAATGCCATTGATGACATCACTGATGAAATGACATATGAAATTAATTTGGATGAAAAGTCCCTAGAAGGGGTTGTGTTTATAATGTTTGTAACAAGATGTCAGGGGTGGTTGGGAGACCTATCATTAACTACTTAATCTATTAAAGAATGTACTCATATAAAACAAAACATTATTGGAGTGTTGTTGTTAATACAGGAACCTAATCATACACACACATAGGCAATGGGTGCAGCATGTACCATAGAAGTACAACATTTATAATCTTGTAATTTTGGATAGTAAAATGATGAATGCTACCTTATCAGAGTTTTGAGTAATGTTAAACATGTAATAACTAGCTAAAAGTTCAAGACTTACTACACACTTTTGCTGGTACAAACAATACAAATGAAGACCCACAATGCATAAATATCAGAGGCACTTTCAGGGAAACTAAAGTAAGGAAGAAAGAAACAGCATCCCCAGAAAATGTTAATAACATTAAAGTTTATCTTCATGTATACAAATACATTGTGTGTTTGAGGCCTGCTTATTGCCCCATGTATGTGCACCCATGTATGTGCACCAAACCCTAAGTAAAGTACTTTAAGAACATACGACAAGGTTAACGTCTAGATATATAGCACCATTCTTTACAATCATATTCACTTGAGCGTCGAAGGAGAGGTTGCTGTCCTAAGCAACACTCTCCAAGCATCTAACCTTTGGAAGTAAACTGCAGAAAAAGATGAGCAGGTAGCGAATGAATAAATAACCACACACACACAGACACACAAACATACCAAGAACAAGAACCGCAGTGTTGCAGAACATTAGAATTCACAACGCAGTGATGCATACATAAACAGAACACCCGCAGCGGGGCAGCAAACAGGCATTTGCAGAGCTGCTAAAGACAAGCAGCAACAGAGCAGTCACCCACAGGTAAACGTGGAAAAGCTACGCATGAAATAGCAGAACATCCACCTGCAAGTAGATACTCAATGCCGAAAGACACAGAACAGCCACATGCAAGTGCTCATCTGTTCGGTTGTTAGTGGCTTGGTGATCAGATCCTGCTGAAGGAGCAATGGTCCGCCTGTGGCTCCGACAGACGTTTTTCCTGGGGATTTCGTGTGTAGCTCTGTCTGTGCACTGGCCCCAAGCCACATGCCTCAGAGCTACGGCATCACTGTACACTGCCAAAGAGAAGTGTTGACTACACAGGGAGCGTGAAGGAAGCGGCTAGACCGACAGGAGTAGACCAGAGCGGCCCTCATTTACAGAATCCCTCCTGGTCCAAACTTGTGAAAAATCCATCTCCCTTCTCCGCTTCCTGCTCTTGCAGCTCTAGGCCATTAAAGAAGCAGCGCATTAACTGTGGTCAAGCCAACTTAATAGCACAGTGGGGGTGCTCTGGCTCTGCCAGGCCCTTGCTCTCACTCCAGGATCAATTGGGTACTGATTTATGTCTGGGGGAGGAGATCCGTCAAGCCGCCCCTCTGGAGCAAGCCCAGTTCATTAAAAGAAATCTGAAATTAAATTATCTTTGACAAAGAATGACAACCTGGCTGCCGCTGGAAGCGATCTGATAGCGAACTTTCATTAAATATTAAATTCTCATTTTATTGTTCTTAGCTCTGGGCTCCGGTTGCTGGATCTGAAAATCCCTCATCCTACTCGAAGAGTTTTTGAAGCATTTTGGTCATTTGCTGATCCTTCACTAGTTTTCGACCCCTAAGGAGTCTCAACCAAAGAAACGGTTTCATTTATTGAAGATAAGGGCCAGAATCAAGAGCTGTTCCTCTGTCAAATCCACTTCTGATCAAGCAAAAGTGTGAGTAGTAAAGCATAGTGTATCCAGCAGATCAGAGGTAGGTTTGGCACCTGAGCCGGGGGTAGTTTCTCTGCTGGTTTTTTTGTAGCTGATCAGAGTCTGCAGTTGATTGTGGAAAAAAGTCGGATGCCAACATTTCTTGAGCAGATCAAGGCACATTTTGGAACTCATCAGGAGGGAAGGTTTGTTCTGTCCGTGTAAATTCTGTTTATCAAATATATGCACTAGTTCAAGGTCTGATATGGGGTACATTCTAGAGCTGGTCATGGGTACGTTGTTATCATTATCAAGGATGATATGACATTTATAACGCGCCTATACACAAGTGTTTCAAGGTGTGACAAGGCAAGGGAGGGGAAACAGGGGAAGGACAAAAAACAACGATCTTACTAGGCCTAGTGACATTCAGATCGTGCAAGTGCAAGGGAACAGGGAGGGGAGAAGTGCCGGGGGTGTGGGTGGCAGGATGAAGAAGTGCAGGGCACTGAAAAAACGAAACAAAAAGTAGTGCAGCCAACGGGTGGCAAGTGCGGGTGCTCAGGAGTGCAGACAATGAGTGTCTTATAAGGAGCAGGAGAGGGGACCGCAGGCTTACAGATACAGACTACAAGTGCAGGGGAGCCAAGAGGCAATGCTGGATTGCAGCAGGACAGGCAGGGACCTGGACCCAAATTGAGATGGTGTCCAGATGACCAGTGCATAGATCAGACAGGAGATCAGCATGGGAGAGTAAGAGAGAAGGCAGAAGCAAAGAGGAAGGTCTTGAGGTGCTTCCAGAAGAGGAGATGGTTCTGCTCAAGTTTCAGAGTGGCAGGGAGGCTGTTCCAGAGGAAGGCACAAGCCGAAGAAAGAGATCTGCCCTCAACTCGTTGCTTGGAGAAGCAACTGACCCTCAGGGAACTGGAGGTGGAGGAGCGGAGGGCCCGAGTAGAGAGAAATCTCGGTAGAGAGAGTTGGAGGTATTGCGGTCCCCGCCCCCAGAAAACCTTGCCGACGATGCAGAGGGTCTTGAACTTGATCCTTGCCACCACTGGGAGCCAATACAGAGATTTCAGTCCTGGAGAGATACGATCCCTGGGCTTGAGGCCAAGGACAAGTCTCACAGTCCTGTTCTGGATGAGTTGTAGAGGACGGAGAGTAGAAGGACGGAGAGTAGAAGCAGGTAGATTTAGAAATAAACTGTTGCAGTAGTCCAGCCTAGAGTGGAGAGGACAATAGCTCTGGAGACAGTGAGGTTGTGGGGTAAAGGGAGGAATACCTCTGAGGGGTTGTAGCTGCTACTTTGACTTCTTAGAGATGTCCGAGATGCAAGGAGAGAAGGAGACTGTGGAGTCTAAGAGGCCCCCTAGGTTCTTAGCCTCACAGGTAGGAGCAGGAACAGGGCCCAGGGTGGGCATCCAGAGAGTGAGAAGAAAGGAGGGAGCTGGTGATCCGATGAGGAGGCTCTCCATTTTACTGACATTAAGGCAGAGATCAATGGTGGCACACCACTCCTGGATGGTGGACAGACAATCCAGGATGTGAGAGGGAGAAGAGGTGGCTGAGGGGAGTCTGAAAGAGAGCTGAGTATCATCCGCATAGCACTGGAAGTTGGAGCAGAGAGCAGGTATACAGTGGGCGAGAGGTGCTAGGTATTGGTTGAACAGCCAAGGAGAAAATTTAGGCCCCAAGAAAACATTATTTTTATTTATTTATTTTATATTTCAATTTTTCTTGTGCTAGACATGAATGCAGCATATTGAAGAGCTTGTTACGGACCTATTTTTCTCTTTGATGATCTATTATCTTCCTGTGAAAACTAATATTCAACTGCATGCCAGCGTTTATACCGGATGTGGATCATGACTAAAATCGCATTGCACATGTCAACACTTTCAGACCACTTTCAAAATGGCTCCCCCTTTCCTTGGTGGTGTATAACTGCTGACTCCACATCTTGCCTCCTGGTTTCTGACCATAGCGTTCATTCACTGTAATGGCGCAGATGTATGCACCTTTTATTTTTTTATGGTGGGACACCAGGAAAAGTTCAAATAGATTATTTCGTTTTTGGCAGGTGAGAGCCCATTCAGGTCTATAGACGGGTAAAGGACCGCCATGTGAGTGAACTGACGAGCAGGAGTGACAGTCGCCTAAAAGCATGTGAGTTAAGAGGACTGGGAGGGGTTAGGTCACGTAGCCATGGATTGTTTTTTAAAAGGGGAGGTGCGAACGGTTTAATTTATTTGCTGGTGGAGCACAGCTTGATTTTCTAAAACAGCAGACCAGGCCCCCCTTTTTTTGATGTGTGCTTTTTCACATGCTGCTTAACTGCACTCCACCTTGTTTCCTGGCAGTAGAAATGATCATCTGATGTGTAGTGAACGTTATTGTCGCTTTCACCTAACGTTGTGCTGTCCTGCTCCAGCGATAGTGCGCAGTATCGTATAAATGACCTTTAACATTAACATTAACATGTACACACTGTATTTAAACAGTTTCCGAAAATAATAACGTCGATTTCCAAACTCCACTTATCAGTCTAGCCAGTGCTTTAAATGGAAACTGAGAAGTGCATGTGCTCACTACTCCAGAGTAACTGCTTACTGCTGAGAGTACTCCTCCACTAAAAGTAGTGGCTTCCTGTTGAGAAGTGCCGGTACTATAACATACAAATAAAAGAAGTGCAGGTACTCAGCACCGGCAAGTGCCTGCCCATTTAAAGCACTGAGTCTAGCATATAGTAATAGCAGCCTGGCTCTTTGAAATAAGAATCTATGCAGTAAATGATATGATGGATAACAATATAGCAGAAAGCAGTAGAACCCCCTTAGTAAGCCACCCTCCCGAGAAGCACTTTGCCAGTCCTACCATATCAGGGCTCTAGTTTTACAACAAAAAGTGGGTGGACTATGACGCACGCATTGGAAATTGACATCACCAAAACTGAACAGATCCTAAAATGAAAAACAATTTTTATTCAACTTGTGTTCACAATTGAAGAAAGTGCAGAGACCAAATAAGCGTTTGCCAAGAGTACACATTTTCGTATTTATTGCTGGCTAATCATGAAAGGTATGCACCATTTAGATCTAAGAATCTGTTTTAAAGAAGCATTGGCAAAGCCAACAGTTTTGGCCTTTGTGTAGGAATGGGAAAGTCACTTGCCGGGCACTTCCGTAATGATATTGACTGACCATTGATGGTACCAGTTGAAAAATGGTACAAGTACCTGGGCATCTACTAGCAGTGCCCGGGAAATGCCTAATACTTATACACAAGCCAAAAATGTTGGCTTTGCCAATGCTTTTTTTTAACCGGACTTCAGTGAAGGACATGCATAGTGCTCAGAAATCGAGTGGGTGAAGGCAGACGTGGTTAAGACATTTTTATTACACTAGTTGTGAGTTTACAGCTCCAAGTAAGTCATTAACTTGCAGAAGACTGCTTTGAAAAAACCCTGGCAGGCACTTCAAACACAAAGGTTGATGGTAAGGCTTAATAAAGGTAGCCCAAAGAAATCCCAGGAGGAGGTGTTTGGGCAGGGAGGGCAGGAACTGGATGTGAATGGCCATAAATAGAATGGCCATGGGCAGTCATTGAGTGGGCAAATAACCAAACTACACCTACAAGCTGTTTGTCCTCCCTCACATGCCATTTCTCCCCATCTGTAATGGACTAACATTAGCCCAAACAATATGATGTTTCAATGGTCCATGGTGAGCTACTCGTGTGGTATTTGTCATATTGCAAGTAATATAATAATTAGTTGAGAGGAGCTTCACCTCGGAAATAATCCCGCTCACGCAGAATGGTTGTACTGGAAACTGCCTCTCGGCCGGAAGGGCATTTCCTATTATCCTGTCCCAACGTCACATCCGTTCGTACGCACTGAGCGCCTGGTTCGACTTCACCAGATCCCTCCATAACCATGAACAACAAAAACCAACAACATGAATAATTATTGAACAACTTTTACAAGTGTGTCCAAGAACTCCCTTCCCCAGGGTTGTCAATATTGTTCCAGACGCTTTTCTTTATGACTTGACCAGGCAATCTCTAGCCTCGTAGGGATTCTTCTGTTTTGTCCTCGGGGGTATCTTACCAGAACTGGGCTGTCATTGTCCCCATTCGTATACACCAATGCTTTGTCAATTCATGTCGAAGCTTCTTCTTGGTCCTTGACATATAACTGGCTCGTCCACTTCTGAATATGGAGTACCAAAATCTTGTTCAATTCTGTGTCCATCCTCGGCGCCCGGGAGATCCAGTCTTTTGAACCAACGGCAGTTCCTCATCACGCTTTCCCCACTTCTCGGTCACCAGGGAGGTTGCTAGGTCTGAAAAAGATCAGGGGCTAAGCTAATTTCGGGACTAGTGGGATTCGGGGCTAGCTATAGCCTTTCGGTTATAGTCCCTGAGCTTCTATCTGGGGCTACAACCAAAAGACCAGGGGCTATAGCCCCCTCACCGCCCCCCTAGCAACGTCTCTGTCAGTCACCTTCGAGACTTTATGTTCTCTAATCACCCAAGGGGTAGACACATACTGAAGACATAGTTTGGAAGGTTGCAAATTATTGCGTTGTCTCCCACCTGGACATGTGACATTTCCAACCCCCTCTGTGCAGACTCTCTCTCTCATTCTGTATGACCTGAGAGTCACTGACTCTGGTCCTGTCAATGCTTGCAGGTCACCTCGAACATTGCTCTGACATTAATGACCAAACTGTGCAACCTAGGAAAGCATTAGCCAGAGCCACCCCTTTTCTTGTGTGCGGTGTGGTCAAATTTGTCAACAATAATGTTCCCAACTCTTCTTCCACTGCTGTCCTTTTTCCATCACCCTCACTGGAGACTCGACCGGGGTGGTCTACTCCGGGGACCTGATGCTTGGTGCCATTTACTGCTACTGTTCTATATCAAGGGTCATCCCCAAGTTTTTGTTATTGGGAGGCCTGCCTTAAATTTGGGGAGAAAGATACAAAAAACATATACCTAAGCCAGTCTATCCCTCCCTCATGCAAATGCAAAATGGGTGACCTAAGGACACCATGCAGACCACAAATAACCATATAATACATCGGTCAGGATATAGTCACAACATACAGTACTAAATCATGTGCAAAAGTGCCAAAGTGCTAATGGGGGTTAGTATAAATTGCCAGATATATGCCTACATAAACACAGCATTTGACAGCTAGACAGCTTCTCTTCGACCCTCTTCTCCAGCTCTGCGAACCAGACTGTCTCCCGCAAACCTGCCTTGGTTTTTATGGCCACCTGTGCCCTTTGTGCACAATCTCTATCTCTCTTTGAACAAGAGCAAGTGGCACCAAAATACGTGTGCCGCTCCGGACAATACCCGCAATACCCACAGGCAGCTCATCTCTCACTTTCCAGAGACCCTGGAGGAAAGCTCTCGTGCCCGCTGCGTAACATGCTCTATCCACCAACAGCGATATCCCTTACCGCCCTTTCAGCTGGTCAATCACCCTCTGCAGTCCACTGTCTTGCATTGCAGCTGCTGCAATGTCATCCAGATACATGAACTTGGGTGTTGCCAGACGAGTGACCATATTTACCAACTCCTCCATCTCTTGTGCCCCAATTTCATGTCCCTTTCCTCAGCTATCGGGTGGCGTGACAAGAAGTCTGCAGGATTTCCAGCTCAGGCTTGAAACTGCAAAGTAACACCGTCGTCTTGTAGTTGCAGCATCCACCTCTCGGTAGAGGGGGCTGTAACACAGTATAAGGAGCAAAGGCTTGTGGTGCATCACCACTGTGATTGGATGGCCAAACACATAAAAGTGGAAGTGCTTAACACCCCCCAACCCCACACAACACTCCTGGGGCCTCTCTGCCGATTTGAGAGTATCACCTCTCAGTAGGAGACACTGCTTTGCTCACAAACGCAATGGGCCATTCAGTGCCATCTTCACTTGTTTGGAACAATATCGCACCCATTCCCACCGCACTGGCATCCACCAGGTTCTCCAGTGCTTCCATCAGGTCAAGAAACACTGTAGTGGTCTCCACAGCCAAAGCCGCCTTTGCATCGTCAAACGACCTCTGAGCTGCTCCAACTCCATTTACCATCCTTTTGATGAGGGTCTGCAGTGGCTCTGTAGTGGTGGCCAGGTTAAGTGTGAACCGACCAAAGAAATTCATCATTCTGAGGAAGCTTTTCACTTCTGAGGGGTTTGTCAGGGGCATGACGTCCTTTATGGCTTATATGTTTTGCTGATATTCCGGTTCCTTGAAAAATGAACCCAAAGAATTGTTCTTTTCTGCTCATTTAACATGAGGCCTTTCTCCCTCATGCGCTGAAACACTGCTTCCACCAGTTTCAGAGGCTGACCAGCACCCCTCGCATTGTGTGCTGAACACCTCAGCCACTGATGAAATCCTAAATCTTTATATCTAAGCAACCCCACATGGGTGGGGAATGTGGTAATCAGACATCAGTCCTTGTGGAGTGGAATTTGGTGGTGACTAGAACGAAGGTCAACCGTCAAAAACGCAGCGGCCCTTTGGAGATCAGCCAAAATGTCATCCACTGTAGGCCCTACAGACTTTTGCAAAATGCTCCATCTTTCCTGACCGGCCACACTGGCGACCCGCTGCTGGACAAACCTGTGTCTGTGGGAGCGCACCACCACAGAACTGACAGGGGCGCTTCACCACCTATCTTGGTTGAAATTGGAGTGCAGCATGTCTTCTTGTTCGGTCCCTCGCGCTTGTCATTTCCTGTGGTGAAGTACGAACCGCTTGGACTTCTTCCACCTTCAGACCTTTCAAGGCCTCCTCCATGTGTGTGGCCCTAGATGTGGCCAGCTCTTGAACACGTCCCAACTCCATTATGCATAACAATGGAAGGCCAGTTCCAGCAATATCTGTTGACAGAGTTGACTGGGGTAACATTTCTGAATTATTTGACCTCGTAGTTCTCCTTACTTGTCAGGGAAAGTACACATCGCAGCCAGATGGAGGAGCCCGGCATAAAAAACATCTTGCGACTCCATTGGCCCTGGTTAGCCTGACACAACTTGAACTGCTCATAATCAATGTTCACCAAAGATGTGAAATAATTTGTGAGGGCATCGCTTATGAAAGTCACTCTCAACATAGAAGAGCAGCATCTACGTCTTACCGTCACCCTCAATTCCAGGATCAGAAAAGAACATCTGAAGTCGCTCCTTACACAGCGGCCATTGCTGTCCCAATGATGCTGGTGGCCCTAATGCGTCAAACATGGGCACTGGACAACTATGGAACTGATTCTGTGCTTGTTGTGGATCCCTCAACATTCTAGAGCATGCACCTTCCTCACTCCCTCTCGGGGATGTAGATGAAGACACTTCTTCCCCCTCTGCCTCTTTGACACTTTCTTTACCTCCCGGGACCATCTCAACCAGGGTATGGATAGCTCACAAACTGTGCAACAATCAGGGAATGAAGAGGCATATTCTTGCGTGGCACCACGATGTGAGAGGTCTCCTGGTGAAATCCAAGCTGCACAAGCACCCTAATACAGCCAGGGTCGTGGCTGGATCACCCTGAGGGAGGATGAGGGTATAGCACCCAAAGGATGTGTACACCCTACTTGTTGAGAAGCATGTAGCGTAGGGAGGAAGTCCTGTTCTCCACCGCAGATCATGAGGCATCTGAGTGACTCCAAACTGCATGTGCACACCACTGGGATCAGGGGCCGTGGCTGGATCCTGAGAAGTGGTGCGGTGGAAGAACATGTCTTGGCAGCACGGGTTCTTTCCATACAAATCATCTGTCACCAGCGGGTTCCACAAGTCTGACCACAGTACTATTTGGGCCTTTTTCATGTGGCTGCTGAGTAATGTCCACAGTACTCAATGCACTCTTGAGTAGCCTCACCATCGTGCCCCTACAGTTAAAACCTGTCATGCTTCGGGGCATTGCCACAATGGTGTCAGCTCTTGGGTCTGGCGGCGAACGTCGACCTTCTCGATGAGTCCTCCTCATACCGGGGAGTTTACGAGTGCACTGTGGAGGGCAGTATAATAATATAATAATTAGGTAAAGGGAGGCCTCACCTCGCAAATAATCACGCACACGCTGCATGGTCGTAATGGAAAACGCCCTCACCCCTGCTGGAAGGGTATTTATTTTCATTCTCTCCCGATGTCAAATTCGTTCACATGCACTGTGCAACTGGATCAATGTTGTGATGTCACGTGTCACGGGAGACCGGGTCACGTGCTGGGGGTGCGGGCTGGAAATAAAGGAATCACTGAAACGGGTCCTTTGGCGCCATATGCACTATACTAACGAGTCCTGTGTCCTTTGTGCTGCATGACATCCATAGGCCCGAGCATGCCCATACCCCTGTCCAGGTCCCCCGCACCATTGGGAACCCTCGGACAGAACACTGGCGGCGAGGACGGTGCTTCGACACCCAGCCAGCATCTGCCCCAGCTGTTTTGGACTGAGCTGCTGTTTAGCCATATTGCAGCCCCGCGCGAGAGCAGTCCTGCCCGGTAAGGCGAACCACTGTACATATTGCCTCACACCGCTTGATGCCAGGACATCAGATGTTTCAACGCGGAGGCCGCGTAAGGACGCCCAATGTTCCACAAACCTCCATTAACTTTGCGAACACACGCAAGCACGCAAAAGCTCCTGTAACTGACATTCTCCCTCCGTGCCGAACGTTCTCCTCCAACGTTCCAAAGACCATTTCTACACAATTTGATCCCTCCATTATCTTGCAAACGCACGCGAGTACCATTAGAAAGCTCCTTCAACATTCCAATGACTATTTCTGCACAATTTATCACTCCAGCATCTCGCAAATGCACACGAACACCGTAACAGAGCTCCCTCAACATTCTGGTATCATTTTCCTCCATGTTCTTGCACACTCTCCACGCGCAGAGGAACATTTTTACCCAGAAACCTCCCGGTTCAACAAATATCACCGGGGAAATCAGACCTAGGAGGCTACCAGCACCTAAGCCTCCTACATGTGATCAAGGCCAGAACTGGTATCTTTATAAGGAACACACCCTACCACCACCTTCAAGGCATCAGATCAGCACGTGCTGGCACTTTAGCAATCGTGTACCGCCCACCCAGACAACACTTTAACATCGTCATGTCTAGCACAAATGCAAGCCCGACGAGGGGAGGGGCAAGCCCATCAGACAGGAGGATCATCAACCCCAATCCTGATCGCACAGACCCTGCGCTAACCACCCTCATGGCGCCATTCGACCCGTTTGCTGAGGGTGAGGCTATCCGTTACGGTATCTGGCTACAACAATTCGAGTTGCATCTCGAGGCCAGGGAAATCGTCACGGACAGAAAGAAACACACTTTTCTCCTGCCCAGCGTTGATGCGGCCACGCTACGCCTCTTCAACACGCTTCCCAACATCGGTAACACAGACGACTACAACACAGCCAAAGCAGCACTCAACCCAGACTACGAGAGGTTTCACTTTTGCATGGCCAGACAACGTGAAGGGGAGACAGTCGACAATTTCCATGCACGTCTGCAGGAGATGGCAGTAGGCTGTGATTGAAGAATTCACAATCCGGCTCCAGATCATAAACCAGATATCGTCAGAGGAGCTGAGGAGAGCCATCCTTTCGGAAAAGAACATAGCACTGTTCCGCATCCTCGAGATGGGACGTCTGCGTGAACAGACAGAGTGACCGTGATCGAAGCCGCGATCCAACAGCTACTGCTAGACAACCCACAGAAAAACAAGGAGATCGCAGCCATTAAGAGACGGCAGAACACCTGAGATCAAGGAGGCAAGGGCCCACGCACCCCCCGATCCTACCAGCCTCCAGGGCGGGACAGTTCCTGTTAATGGTGCGGAGGCCCATGGCACCGAGGGGAACCATGGTCTGCATGTGGTTCGACATGTCGGAAGTGCAACCACCTCAACCACTCTGTAGTGGTCTGCTTGCATCCACCAGGTGGAAGAGACCGAGAGCAGATGCCACAACACCCGCAAGAGCACCAGAGAAAATTCGCACCACGAGAATCCCCTCACCAGCCGGTGAAGAAAGGAAGAGAAAGAGCCGTAGACTACGCACAAGAATCGCCCAGCAGTGAAAGCGTAGAAAGCAACGACAGTGCCTCGTCCGACAGGCACAAGAAAGAAAGACAAAAGAAGGCAGGCAAGAAGATACACCATGTGCACTTCATTTCGGCGGTAGAATCACGAAAGTCCAGACTCGGGAAGAAGGCCAAACAACGGAAGAGGCCCTCCTGCACCATCATCTCGGAGGGCAAACCAATGAAAGTAGTCATCGACACAGTGGCAACCGTCAATGTGATGGCAATGAGAGAATTCAACAAACTCAGCCCAAAACCAACACTCCACGACAGGACAGTACAGCTCTTCACTTTTGGCTGTAAGAAACCGCTACCGGTGCAAGGATCCTTCTGGTCAGACCTCTCCCACAACAAACCAGCCCGCCGAACAAGAATCTATATAGTGGACGCTTAGTGTGAGACTCTCCTAAGCTGCAGAACAGCTGAAAAGCTATGACTAATCCACGTGGCATTCAGCATCCAACCATCAGAGCTCGATGGCCCGCTCAAAAAGCATCACTGCGGTTCCAGGACATCGGCTGGCTAAGAGGCAGGTCCATCAAGTTACACATAGCCCCACCATTGAGCCCAAAGCTGTGAGACACCGCCGGATACCCTTCCACATTAGGGAGGCCGTTGAAAAAGAACTTGAAAAACTAGAGAAGGCTGGCATCATAGAGAAGACTTCAGGACCGACCCGTGGGTGTCCCCCATGGTGGTAGTGCAAAAACCCAAACAACCAAACGCCGTGAGAATCTGCATAGATATGAGGCTCCCAAACGCAGCGATCGGGAGAGAGCGGAACATCACACCAACCATTGATGAACTCATCGTTGACATGACGGGCGCTACGCTGTTCAGCAAACTCGACCTCAGGTCAGGGTACCACCAACTCCGACTAGCAAAGGAGTCGAGATATATCACCACCTTCTTCTCCCACCTCGACCTGAGGAGATACAAGTGCTTAAATTTTGGAATTTCCTTAGCTGCCGAGGTTTTCCAAAATGAAATCAGGAAGGTCCTGAACGGCCTAGAAGGTACAATGAACATTAGCGACAACATCATTGTATACGGAACCAATAGCAATGGACATCTTGAACGCCTAGCAGCCGTCTCACAACAACTTGAAGACGCAGGCTCACATTGAACGCAGAAAAGTGTGAATTCTGCAAGGAAGAACTCTGTTTCTTCGGATACATCTTCAACGCAAAAGGGGTGTCACCAGATCCAGTGAAGATGAATGACATCAAAAACACCAAAGCCCCACTGTCAGCCACCGAAGTACGAAGTTTTATGGGTATGGCAACGTACTGTGCTAGGTTCATCCCGGACCTTGCTACCCTGGCAAGTCCCCTCCGCGAACTCATGAAGAAAGACCAGAAAAGGGAATGGTCGCATCTACACCAACAGGCGTTCCAACAAATCAAGGACTCTCTCACTGCCTCCACAACCATGGCATTCCGTGCACCCCATTGCTTTTGATAGCCGCGCATAGACCAAGACCTAACAGAACTATCCGCATACTGAGAAGGAGGTGCTAGCAATCCTCTGGGGATGCAGACACTTTAAGGTGTACCTACTGGGGAAAACAGTGAAGGTGTTCTCAGACCATAAGCCCCTCATCCCCATCTTCAAGGGCTCCGCACCACACCCCGGGCACAAATTGAGAAGTCGATGTTACAACTACAACCCTACAACATGGAGGTTAAGTACCAGGCAGGGGCAGACAACCCAGCTGACTATCTGTCCCACCAGCCGCGTCCTGCTACTGAACAATAGAGGCGCCACGCAGCAGAGACAGATGAGAACGCGTGTCACATCATTGCTTGCGCCCGACCATGGGCCCTCACACTGCAAGAAGTTGCAGACGATACCAAAGCAGACACAATCTTGACTCGAACCACTGAAGCCATCCAGACAGGGAACTGGAAGAACTTCCTGGCCATGGCAGCCCAGCACACAAAGCCAGCACAGGAGAAGCTACAAACCATATTTGGTGTCCGTCACAAGCTCACCATAGCCCCCGAAGGGGTAATACTAAAGGGACACCGAATTGTGTTATCAACTGCATTGGAAGAGCAAACGCTCAATCTAACCCACAGTGGGTACCAAGGGATAGTGAAAACAATCTCATACCTGAAATCCCGAATGTGGATGCAACAGTGGGTTTTGGACCTCATAGACTGATGCACAGCCTGCCAATCCACCAGGAAAGCTGAAACCCAGAAACCAATCATCAGTTTCCCAAGAAGCAACAAAAGATGGGAGTCCACCAGCATAGACTACTGCACCATTGCGGGAGAAGGATACCTGCTGGTCCTCGTGGACGAATTCAGTCGCAACCCGGAGGTCGAACAAGTGATGTCCACCAACACAGAGACAATGATCCTAGCACTTGACAAGATATTCGCAACATACGGGATCCCGACCAAGATTAAGAGCGACAACGGCCCTCCGTTCACTAGTCAAGAACTGCAGCAGTTTTTCCAAGACCTCAACATACGGCACAAGAGGATCACCCCATACTGGCCCCAAGCTAATGGTGACGCTGAACGTTTTATGGGATCACTGAATAAGGTGATCCGCATTGCAAAAGGATGCAACCACTCATGGCTAACCGCTGTGTACCGATTCCTGAGGACTCACCGCCAGACCCCGCACTCATTAACCGGCATCAGCCTCGCAGATCTCATGTTCGGTGTGCCGATCCAAGCGGAACTCCCAGTACATCCAAACTAAGTGGCCCCAGATCCAGACATTCCACTCATAGAGACAAAACGGGTCAGGGGAAATGAACAGGAGAGCCACACCCAACGGGCCAGCCACCGGGAGTTGCAGCCAGGGGACATGGTGCTGGTCAAGAACCGGGCTCCGCCCAAGGAGATGTCCCTGAACTTTGAGTCTCGACCATGGACAGTATGCAACACGAACCACAGCATGATCACGGCCACCAGGGGGAGTGAAACCGTGACCAGAAACATATCCCATTTCCGAAAATTCCCACAGGCAATGTGGGAAGAAGGGCCGAGGAGCCCAAGAGAAGAACCAAAGTCACCCCATCGACCCGAGGGCCCAAGGCCGACAGAGGAGAACAGCGCACCCCAAGAATCCCGAGAACTAACACCACACAGAGACAAGGCCCGACCAGAGACTCCCGAAAGGGAGGAAATGGAGAAAACCCATCCCCGCTACCATCTGAGGGAGAGGCCGCAACCGTCAACCCGCCTCCAAGGGTACGTCATCCAGGACGTTTATCACCGGTCAAGCACTACAAGGTCGTGCTCCTAAGAGACTAGAAAAAGCATTGAAGAAGTTATGAAATGTTACTGTTGTTGTTGGAAAAGCATTCTAAGTTCGGGAGGAACGTGATGTCACATGTCACGGGAGACTGGGTCACGTGCTGGGGTGGGGCTGGAAATAAAGGAATCACCAGAACTGGCAGTTTGATGCCAGTCCGGGTTTATGCACTATACCAACGAGTCCTGTGTGCTTTGTGCTGTGTGACATCCGTAGGCCCGAGCGGGCCCATGCCCCTATCCGGGTCCCCCACACCATTGGGCCTCGGACAGAACAGATGTCACAACATCCTTTCTCGCCTCCCAATCGCAGGACCTGGGTTTGACTTCAGGCGGTGACACGGGGGGGATGGTGTCCGCCTTTTAAAAAAAAGAGGGCAGACGCTGTCTACCCACGTGATCACTTGATTTGTGGTCTGAGTTAGAAACAGGAGTTGTGACGGATAACTGTGCGTGCAGAGCGTGAGCTGGTCTAGTGCTGATGTACCAGCCAAGGATTTGTGACTTGAGGGCCAGGCCAAGGATTTATGCGGCCTCACACGTAGTGCCATTTTGGCACCCCTCGCACCTTTTGAGGGGATCATGTTTGCTGCTTGGAGGGTGAATGTGGCAACACCAGAGCCCCAGCACATGGTGCCCAAGAGCTGTGCAGAATGACCCTGCCACAGAAGAAGCCCTGCTCCTGGTGAGCTTCAAAGAGACCAGTAATGGAAATACAGCTGGGTGGAGAAGGTAGTGCATTGAAGCATCAACAACGGGGTCACTCCCTCTCACCCCTTGCTGGCCACCGACGTTCACAACAGTGGCAGGGCAAAGCAGGTGTCATACCGCTCTGAGGTAAGTGCCAGTGATGAGCTTGCAACCACATGCCCCAAATCGGTTCATTTGCAATGTTACCTGTGCAGTGCTCCATAATCTGAACAAACAGGGGGCCTTTCCATGCGCCTGTCCATTTGGAGAAAGGACGGTGCAGCACCTCCTTCTTCTGTTCCCTGGTGGCAGATTGGCCTCAGTTCAAAGCTGCTGACACGCACCTAGGATGCCGCTAAGTCATAGACCCTTGCATCATGGAAGACCTTCATAAGGCAGGCAGGCCACGGTGTAGGCCTTGTAGTTGATTCTGAGTGCAGGCCATTTGAATGAGCTGTTATCCCTACTGAAGCTGAGGCGAGTCTGCATAGACAGATGCCAAGGCATCATCTACCTGTATGCTTTTCAGGTCTCTTGAACTCAGTTTGAATAGTTTTTTTCCACATACATAATTAAGTTTGCTACAGACAAACTGCACCATGGGACGTGTGGTTGAACATATATTTTGAAAGTTACTAAGAACATTTTTATTTAAATAAATCTGTATTTCTGGCTTTAAGCTGCTTGTAGGTGTGTTTCACTCAGTGGTGTTGCTAGGTCTGGAAAAGATCCGGGGCTACGCCAATGTGGGGCCTGTCAGGACTCGGGTCTAGCTAGCCTTTTGGTTGTAGCCCCTGAGCTTCTATCCGGGGCTACAACCAAATGAACCTGGGCTGTAGCTCCTCCAGCCCCTCCCCTAGCAACGCCTCTGGCAGGCGTTCCCTGCTGGATTTTATTCACCTCTCCTGAACCCTGCCCTGATGCACACACAAGCTCCACCCTCAGGGGTGGACTGGGAACCAAAAGAGGCCCTGTAAATAATGTTCTAAGTGGCCCCATTTTACACATTTTCGGCAAGCCCAACCCCTTCCCTATGAGAAAATGTGAACATAAAATAGGTTACCACACAAAAGAGCCCCAGGGTGCAAAGGTCTAACAGGAGGTCTCCAGAGTTCCCTATAGGTCAGTCCACCACTGTCCACCCTTCGTCCAATCGAATCATCCTTGGTCATCCTGCACCTGATATAGGCCCCCTCTTGAAAACTAACCTCTGATACACGTGCCCCTCTCGAGCCCTGACCTCTTTCTCAAATCATCGAACCCTGGACTAACTCTGTCAACCCTCTCCAAACCTGTGATCCTTCGACGGCCTTCACTTACTAAGATGTCTGCTCTCTCCAGTACTCTCTGCAAAGCTCTTGATCTGCCGAGCCCAGCGCCTTGGTCTGCGACAACATCGTCCCTTTTACCTTCTGGCGCCATGTCCATTCAGATGCCTTGTTTGAACACTAGTATTTCATTTTACTTTATAAATATATTCTGTCTCATTAATACTGTTCCAAAACTGTAAATAATGTATTTTAGTGCATAATTAGTTTAGAAATTATACATAATTTATTTTGAGTTTTCTCTATGTACATCGTATTGTAAATAATTTAATTGTGTCTAAAACATACACATACAAATATGTTGTTTTGCATTAGAGAAGGATGCAGGTTTGTTAGGTAACGTTGCGGGGAACGCTGGCACAATGTCAGGCGTCCTTTTAAAGCAGTCCTGCATTTTTTAGCTCCTGCCTCAATATTGGATGAACTTCTTACAAGCAAACAATGTCACATCTTTGCTGGTTCGCTGCATCAGGTATTGATGAGCTTTGCACAGCAGCAGAGACTGCCGGCGTTTCCTCACCTTTCCCCCACTGTCCTCTATCCATCCAGCACAGGTCTTGGCTGGATAGACTAGTTCAGCTCAATAGCTTCTCATGCTCCAAACTTCTCAGGCAGTTTTTGCACCCAGCCCCAGTTGGTGCAGTCTTCTTGTAGCTTCATTGCCCTTATAGAGGAGAACTTGCCTGGAAATAGCCCAACCATTTATGTACTTGTGGGCCATGTGTTTCCTTGGGATTCCTCTCGAAATGTGCTCCCTGTGGATTTGTAATGAGGATCCTTTGCATGCTTGCGGTGACCCCCAGGAGTGTGTTCTCTCAGGGGAACGCAAAGAATCCTAATTATTTCCCCACAGGCACCCCATATCTATCAAGACACAGTAGACAACCTTTGGGAATGTCCCTTTCAACACACTGAAGACAGACTACATCAGTCTTGTCACTATTTGTGAAGGAGTGAGTGAGTTAGTGAGCGAGTGCTCAGTAACCTGGTTGGGCTATGTGACTCTACATTCAACATTGATGCACATTGGAGCAATTTTAACATGTTCTATTGCAGAAGTCTGCACCTACGGCTCTCCAGATGTTTTAGACTACGACTCCTATGACCCCTCACCATTGCCTATGCAGGCTAGAACTGGTGGGAGTTGTAGGCCAAAACATCCGGAGTGCCAATGGCTGCAGATCCCTTTTCTAATATATCAATACTCTCCTTCCGCTCAAGCTACAAACCTTCTTCTCACTGATTTATATAAAAGCTCACAGACATCAAACGAAAAATCCACAAACTGAAAATCAGACAAAAATCACTATGACGACTTCCTGCACCACAGGGCTCATCCACCTCACCCCCTCAGTCAAAGCAATTTACTTCAAGTCACCAATAATACAAACAATTAATTAAGCAGAACCCTCTTCCAAGCTTCACCTGAACAAGCAGTGTCACACCCCACTGACAAATGCAATGCAATCCACCAAGTCTTCACAAACAAAGTAGAGAAGATCAGACTCCAAATAAGCCACCACCATCATGGCCCCATCACATCCCAACTCATCCCTGACTTGTTCAAGACAATGACACCAGATGTTTTGATCAGCAGCAGTGCTTCACTCAAAGACAAAACCCCTGAAGTTGACATCCTGCAGCCTCCATCATGAAATCCCATGCCAGTGAAGGGCTCAGACACTTCCTCAACACCCTCAATGCAACGCTCTCCCACAGCACCATCCCTGAGAAATTCAAAACAGGACAGATCCTTCCATTACTGAAGAAATCTATACGCCACCCAGATGACCTCAACAACTATCCACCAATCCTTCATCAGAAAAAATGCTCAAGAAATGCCACCCTCATGGAAGCAAGCTCTAATTACACCTATTGCTTTTAAAAATGGGACCGATCTTCCCTTATATCTTGCCATTCAAATAATTTGCTGGACAGTCCAGCCAAGCATTTTGGGAAGCTTATCGTTCAAAATATTTTTGGATTGGTTGAAGTCTTTTAACATTATGACTGATAATTCAGTTTTGGAGAGGGCCTCGGGGAGGAACTGTAGTGTTGCAATTGGTGTTTAAGAGCTTTGGGGGTACGTTCAGGTCCATAGGACCTCTATCCATCTAGTGTTCAGGGACAACTCAACAGACTTCAATCGTGTTGGAAAGGACTAGTTGTGGGCTATTCTGTGCAGTTTAGGCCTTCCATCTGGATTAATTGATCTACTGCTTAACCTTCAATTGGCTACATGTGCTAGAGTTAGATATGTCTGAAATGGTGAATCATCGTCTACCCATCCTTTTAGAAGAAGGGCCCTGGAATCCTGGTAAACATTTCAATTCGCAAGCTACTAGCCAGGCAGGAAAACAAATTTACCCCCCCCCCCAGTTCTCCAAATGCACACATAACCCCATTTCTAATTTGTCAAGAGTCAATTATCGCTAGCCAATGGTATTGGTGGGTGCATATTTTGTTGCCAGCTGCAAGGATATGCTTTTTGCACCACTACGCTTTGTACTACAGTAATTCACTTAACATAAGACTTGGAGGCTGTCACCCTTGATGACCCCTGCACAGGCAGTTAAAGACTGTCAATTCTTAAGTATGCCGATGACTCTGTGTTAATTGACAACTGCTGCATTACAGAAGTTAGTGGCAGCCTGCTATAAGTACTTGGTTCGGGAGGTCTTCGTGTATATAATACGTTTTCATATGCTATGCACCTACATAAAGGCAAACACAAAAATCAGGGGCATACATATAGGGGGCTGTTCTTTAGATAAATGTGGCACCGACAACTCTCTGGGGATGAGGTAATCCAATTATCTCTGGTTGTCATCACATTTAGTAAGTATTAAGGCGTGCATGGCGTGAACTAACAGAGCTACTCTGATATGCTTTGAGAAAATGAAGAGGTATCCAGTAAGGATCATGAAGGAAATATATTTGGCCAAACAGTGGTTACTGACAGGCATGAAGGAGCATGAGGTATAGATTCTTCCACTGATATTCACGCCCGCGAAAACATTTCTTTGAAATGTTTGCCAGGTATTGGTTGCTCTATTTCACCTTGTACTTTTTGAATGGAAGTCTCTTTGTATCCCAGACACAGTGGGAATGAACACCTTGGAATCACGGGCTGCTATTTGGTTCAGTACTTCTTCTGGGGCCATGATTCAGCCAATCCGAAAACCATGCCCATAGAAGCTAAACAACTGACCCGTGCTAAGATGGCTGCCCTCCTAGCCAGTACAAGAGAAGAAAGGGAAAGTGTTAAGGTTTCTGTTAAAATCTATTTACTTTTTACTCCTTTAGATGAGGATTGGTAGTACCTGGATCACATGCATTGTTTAAATTATAGAGTCTTGCTGATGTGATGTCTCACCCAAAATGTATTTACGGAGCGATGGGCTGGTAAAACACGTTGAGGCTGTCCATGTACATGTGACTATCAGACAAGTGAAAATGCAATGCACTTGAGCACGTGTTTCCCATGGGCTTTCAGCCTAGAGCATCATACTCGCTAAATCACTTTGTTTCAAATACTACAGACCTGGTCTCTCCTACCAGTTGTCACTCCCTTATGCACACACTTGTTTGACAGTGGGAACTGTTTTGAGACACGCACTGTCTATTCATGGAAAACATTAAGATAGGAAGGAGAGGCAGACACTTAATATGTATAATGAATTACAGGCAAGAAGCGAAGAGATGTGGCTGAGTACATTCCATTTGTTGACTGTTATTCTAGACTACATTCTACAGTTAAATTTGCATTTTTGTACAGATGGATACTAATCCTTTTATTTTATGTATGTTATATGTTAAACATTTTGTTGCTGTATATGTGTTATAGTGATAAACATTTCAAATTGAAATTGAAATGAAATTGATCGATCGATTTCACTGTCTGCATAACTACAAACCGCGTTCAGAGCAAGCTGCCACACAGAAGCCCTCATCATTCAAAGGATCAACAACACCCCTCACATATTGTGCAACAGTCATCCTTGCCTACTGGCTCTGCTCGATCTCTCTTCAGCCTTTAACAAAGAAGACCTGAAGACCTGATCCACATCGTATCATCACATGGATTCAGCGATGCGGCTCTGCAATGGCTCCCATCCTACTTCACCACCCAGTATCAACTTATCTAATTGGGGCCCTACAGATTGGAACAGTGATTCATGGCCAGTGAGGTACCTCGAAGATCCACCCTCAAACTGTCATCTTCAGCCTCTCCATGGAGACACTGCCTGAACTCCTTGCCAACCAGGGCACAGCACACCGACTACCCAATGCTCTACCTGAAGTTGCCATCGCTTTTAGATTTCCACTGATTAAAGCACAACCAAACCCTTAGCCATAGTTAATGGTCGATATCCTACCTGATACTTAGTCCCGGAAAGACAAAATTCATCTTCTGTGGCCAAAGAGAAACATGAATCCATATTTAATTCTAATTTTATTTTATTGTTTAAAGCACGGGCCTAGATTGGGAGCAGTGGAGCACAGAGATGAAACACAATGGCCTTACACCCTAACTCACCTCCAGCGTTAAATCACTTGGATATATCATTGACAGGATTTCTGGTTTAAAATGTACTTTAGCCGAGAACTCCAAGACAGGTGGTGTAGTTTAACCTGCGCGTAATTCCATTCTATGTTCCATGGAATGTCATCACATGCACAAGCGACAGTTGAAGCTAGTGGCTGACTCTGCATGTCACAGCTGGGGCCACTTTACTTGTGATAAACCTACTATATACCATACATATTTGGCGGTGAGGATGAGATGAGACCAGTGAAGGAGTAACCCCAAGCGGATGCGACAGACATCAGCGACCCTAGGTTGGGTCCACCAATGGTGAATAAGACAGCAGGAGTGGAGACGGATGTCAGAAGGACCTAGCTCTTCAAAGCACACAACCCGGTAGTGCTAGGAAGTAAGGAGGCCGAAAGAAGGAAAGCCGAAGTTACCGCAATACAGTTGGTAGGAGCTCATTTACAGTTGAGAGCACCATGATGCCTACTGTTATTACATCACGCAGGTAGAGAGTGGCGGCCATATTGGAGACAGGCCGTGAACCGGCACAGTACACCCGAGTGGGTGGAAAGGCAGCCATTGTAAAGCCAGGCAGCGTACCTGCAGAAGTGTTTACCTCACTACACATAAAGGTTTGCTATCTATAAAGTATACTAACTTACCATATACACAAACCTTTTTGGAGATTATTACAACAGCATTGACCAACTATCGCCCCTCCAAAAAATAAAAAAACAAGTGCTTCCTGCCTAAAACGTGATTCTGAGACATCATTCATGCCATATTCATCTCCTACTTTGAAAGTTGTAACTCCCTTCTTAACAGTGTCCCTGGCACCTCTCTAAACCCACTATGAAGCATTCTGCATGCTACTGCCTAACATATCGAAGGACTAAAGAAACACAATCACATCACCCCACCTGGAATGAGCTACACTCGCTTCCTCCATAGACCGGTGGCATCTCTAGGAATGTCTGTACCACTGACAAGTCAATGCCAATCAACACTCCAGCATTCCTTGCTGACAATCTCAACATATCAAAAGGCCAATGCATCACACAAAGTTACAACACAGCTACACTGGAAATGAACATATGCAAAAAGAAATAAACTGGGAATACAAGCATTCTCTAGATATTGCGCGACGTTTCTGAAACAACATCCGACAACATCTTACAGTAGTCTGCCTCACTATCTGCTGTACTACAGGAAAGTACTGAAACCAAAGAACACCTCTTCCAAAGAACACCTAATGCATCCTGTTTCTGTCTTTCAACATGTTTGCTGACACCGGAACCTGTCTGCCTGACCCTCGGCTGTCCTTCGAACCATTGCTCTCCCCCACCTCCTCCACTTCGGTTATTGACGTCTATCTACTGTCTTCTGCAAGGTACACCTCTACAATCCAGCTAGTTTTGCATTGATGTTAACCCAATTCATATATATTGGAGGTTGTGGAGAATGCTCTTGGGCACACTGCACATTCATGCCAGTTGCACTGTCAGCAGGAGGTTGAATAATAAGGTAATAAGCTCTTGCCGGTGGGCCATTACAGCATAAGGTAATGCCCATAGTGCCCATGCGCTCAGGCCTTAACGAAGGCCCTGGGGGCTTTACCTTATCCAATAATGACCTGCCAGAGAGAGGCTTATAGCCATTAATATCCCGGCCCGTTAGACCGGGATACTGGTGGTGTTTTTTTTTCTGTTGTGAGAGGCGTTGCGTTTTTCGCAGCCAAAAAAAAAGAGAAAAGAAAATGGCCACCGCGGACTGGGAAACGTAGCCCATCTCCCTTTCTGTGGAAGCCATGAAGCCATAGTAAACAAAGAAAATGGCCGCCATAGAAGGGGAGAAGGGACTATAAAAAAAATGCCTGCCATGGAACAGGGAGTAGGGACTACGTGCTGTCCCTTCTCCCTTCACATGGTTGCCTGAAGATGAAAAAAAACGAAGATCGGCGCAAGGGACGTGCAACAACGTGTGCGGGCTTACCGTGCGGTTAGGCTCACGCACGCATCAATCGGCGTGTTTGTTACATTTATAATAACCAGTGCCGGGTACTAATGATCCAGATACTAATACTAAGATCCAGATTGGTCATTTGCCTGTTCATTTGGCCACACCATATCCTGTTCTCGCAGCCAGTAAAATAATACAGATGTGGGAGAAATGCAAAAAGCCCTTTTCTACTTCTTTCCTTGTGTGAGATTCAGTCTGCCTATGTGTGTTTCATCTGTTGTGGCAGGGTCATTCTGCACAGCTCTTGGGCACCATGTGCTGGGGCTCTGGTGTTGCCACATTCACCCTCCAAGCAGCAAACATGATCCCCTCAAAAGGTGCGAGGGGTGCCAAAATGGCCTTACGTGTGAGGCCACATAAATCCTTGGCCTGGCCCTCAAGTCACAAATCCTTGGCTGGTACATCAGCACTAGACCAGCTCACGCTCTGCACGCACAGTTATCCGTCGCAACTCCTGTTTCTAACCCAGGCCACAAATCAAGTGATCACGTGGTTAGACGGCGTTCACCCTCTTTTTTTTAAAAGGCGGACACCATCCCCCCTGTGTTTTTAAGGAGTCTTAAAAAGTCGGCGTGTTTGTTACATTTATAATAACCCGTGCCGGGTACTAATGATCCATCCAGATTGGTCATTTGCCTGTTCATTTGGCCACACCATATCCTGTTCTCGCAGCCAGTAAAATAATACAGATGTGGGAGAAATGCAAAAAGCACTTTTCTACTTCTTTCCTTGTGTGAGATTCAGTCTGCCTATGTGTGTTTCATCTGTTGTTTGAAGCTGGACTCAGCACCCATTTTGGGAGTCAAAGGCTACAAAAAGTTAACCTCAGTCCTTTGAATTTATGTAAACTCACAATCCTTGCTTCAGTTATGCCTTGCCCTAGTACTCTGGGGGCAGAAGTCCAAAGGCCATGTATAATGCATACCTGAAACCTAATTTATTTAAAAGTGCCTCTTTAGGTCTTTCGCACACTGGGCCACGCAGGGCAGGTTTTATGGGGGAGGGAATCAATATTTACCTTCCCAGATGCATTCCTTGTTTCTGTCATGTCTTAGAAACATTACATGAAAGACGGCTGGTACCTTAAAATGGGGAGGGGGGATAGCTCAGGGGCAACACAGCGCAGGTCCAAATCCCGCTTCTGTGCTTAGAAACCAATCTCTGGTAGTAAGCACGTTATAAAAGAACAATTATAAAATATAATTTGTCCAACTTAGCAACTGGCATTTAATCATTACATTAATAATTCCTGGTGGCAATAAGCTACACATGACATCTTTATAAGGTTTATGAAATGCTAAAAGATAGTCTGCTAGAATGAATATGGAGTGAAATTAATTCAAATTTTATCCTAAAACTTAGTCTATTTAACTTTAAATGTTTTGCCTTAAATCCAGCAAGGCTTATCTTGCATATATGAACTTGTTCTGGATAACTGGGCTGGCAGATGTTTCACACCTTTGGAGATTCATGTCTGGGAATGTTTCCTCCAGATGATGGGACCTGATGGTACGGGATGGCCCATTCACACCTAGACCGCAGGGGTCGGAGAACCCTTTGTCCTTTGGAGAGCCACATGAGTCTTGAAGGCTCAAAACACAGCACACACCACCTCATGTGCATCCCTGCCAGATGCTTTCCCCTTGGAGGAATGGTGGTAGGGGATTTTCTCTGCAACAACCTCCTTCCACTGACAGAAGGCCTCTGATCTTTTGATGTGTGGGTCAGAGCCAAGCAACGGAAATAATCTCATAGTGTAGCAGCAGGTGGGTGGACATCAGTTATGGTGTAGCTAGGATTACTCTTGGTGTCTAGCCTTAGGCTTTGAATAAAGGGTATGACTATCTGCACTGGTGGGCCATTCACTTGTAACACTGCTACAGTCTGGAATGTGAGAAAGATTTTGGGCAGATCAATTAACTCAGAAGGCCTGCTTGCCGGATTTTGGATCTTGTTTCCCTCTGAAACGCTTGACCCTGAAAAGGACTACTGTCCTGCTTTGCTGCTGGACTGGTTACCATAGTTGAAGAGGCCAACCCCACAATATTTCCCTGGTACCAATCGGAGAGCACCTGGCTGTGAGGCCTACCTGAATTGCTGTGAATCCATTTCTCCAAGACTCTGATGTTTGTGGAAGGCTCCTTTAAAATCAAAGGCTCAAGCCAGTGCTTCGAAGTCTGCAGGAGCTAAAGAAATGTCTTTTAATTGACTTAACAGTGATAATCGATGAAAAATTGACGCAATGAACCAGTGGAGGAGCTGCTCGAAGTCCCCGTTGCTACCCAGGAAACGTTCAACCTCTCTGGACGTTGAATAAGAGTTTGGGACAGTCAGAACTTTTTCATTATGAAGAGAAGTGCTAACCTGAGGCATCCAGAGGGATATCCAAGGCCGCAGGGTCCTGGTCGGCTGGAGCTTGCGAATAGCTACGACCTGTAAAATGATTGCTCTGTTGAAATAACTAAGTCAGAAGGTAACTTTGCCAGAGGAGGGGACCAGATCAGGCCATTTTTGCCCCAGACCCCGCTATGGAGAATCAGGTCCACACTTAGCTGCTATTTCTCATTTACATTGCAATTTACAGTGTTCAATATTGATCCCATGGGCCTTTTATTGAAAATATTTAAATATTTGTTCTTGGATTTCCTTTCATGGATTTTCCTCAAATATGTTGTGTTAATCACAAAAGCGAATTGGATTAATTACAGAGGCATTTACAATAAAATGTTGCTTTTTTATTTTTTACTTGGTGTGGACAATAGCAGTAGTTAATATTTGAATGTGGATATCTGAGATTTGAACCTGTTTGCTCCTTTCACTCATTTTATGAGTAAGTCTTGAGCATGACCCATCGCTGACTACGGGTAAGACATTGGGTGCAACTAGGGTCTGTTTGTAAAATGATCATCAGGAACCTGCACCCCAAAAAGGGACGATTTCTGGGAAAGCATCACTCTCAAAACAGGTGTCTCTGTCCCAAAAATCCCAATCCGTAGGAATATGAATGTAGTGCTGTCAGCACCAATCACACCCCTGCCATTCCTAGGCAGCTGCTCTCCATAGTGTACAGTGCGTCTTCATGAGAGAGACATAGGGCTAAAAGGAGAGAGGGAAGGGGCATAGATAAATGGAATGGACGCTGTCTGCAGGGGTCCCAGGCTCGGGGTGGAGGGAAGTTGCGTGATCACAGCAAACCTCAAACTCTTGCCACCATCTAACTGTCCCTTTGTGTATGGATCCTATATAATAAACAGGTGTACCTGATCCGGTCTTGATAATCCAGGCTCTCATAACATATTTACACAAAACATAACATAATATAACAAGACATAACAAGACATAACTTGACACATCTGAATTAATGTCTTCACAGATTTTGATTTTTCAAAAATGATTCAACTATCACTTATTATTCCTTTATTCTTTTGTAAATAATTCACATTGACAACTTATAATTCTACATAATTGCATTACATATCTCGTAAAACCACAATTGATTATACTGAATACATGTATCTCCCAACATCATACACATTCATTCCTTTGACCACACACAACCTCCTGGTTATCATAACACACCCATTTCAATTACCAGAACAACACATTAAGATTCTAAATATACTGTTAATAACTTACTTAAACTAATTACAAATAGTCATAAAGAGTTCTGGGAGTCCCTCTACCGGCATGAACACAGCCCATCGACCTGTTCTTGGGTGGATGGCCCCCGGCAGGGTCTCAGCCATGATTTAGCGTACTGTGCTTTCCACAGAGGAGACATTTCCATAGGCATTTCCGTCTTTGTCCCACCCGAAGGCAGTCCAGCACCGAAATGGTAGGCAAATCTCTGAACAAGAGTACCAACAGCAATCCCACTGTAAGAGGGGTCTTGTGACTCCTGTTGCCGCTTAGTTTGCTGAGAATTTGAATGCTAGCGGTGAGGCGGTAGATACACCACTAATTCGGCCAGCTATCATTTTGTATCCAACAGGGTTAACATTGCATGTGTGATGACTTTGGACACTATGCGTGTTGGTGCATTTAGAAATTCAGTCATCACCTCTTCTAGGGTACTATTTATTTATTTATTTATTTATTTATGTATGAGCATTTTTGGACAATCAATGCATTTCACAAAAATGCTTACAGATGTGGTTTTGTCTTGAGCACAGAACGGAGGATAGTTGTCCTTTACAGTGGGGTGAGAGAGTGTCACTGGAGGACCAGGTGATTCCGGGGGACAATACGAATATACATGGGTAGAGGGAAGGCGGGTGAAGTGCACTTTTAGTGGTGTATGGGACAGGGGAAAAGTGCAGTGGGATTGGCGTAGATTAGTCAGGAGAGAGGCAGGGTAGGCGAAGTGGTTAAGATGGCTTTTCTTCCGATAGAAGGAGGCCTTTGAGGTTAGATTTAAATAGTGGTAAGGAATGAGGTGTGCGGCGGAGAGAGAGAGGACGACCATTGCAGACTAGGGGAGCGAGAAGAGGGAGAGAGCGAAAATGAGAGGGAGCCTAGGGGGCTCGAGTGGTAGTAAGGAAATGGTATTAATGAATGTCTGCTGAAAGCCAGTCAGTGAGAGACAGACGACGTTTCTTGCCTAGAAGTTAACATGACATCAAGATCACAAATCCCCCAAGCCAGAGAAAGGGGGACTACACCAGTGGCTGGTGAGGGGTGCGGCTAACAATGAGTTCCACAAGCAGGAAAAAATATCATAACTGAAGTCCAAGAATGACAAAAGAGTGGGAGATCTGAAAATTAAAAATAGCATCATATATGGAGAAGAAAAGGTTGTCATCTGAGCTGGAGACTCTGTATTCACAATACGTTGAGCTTTCGCAGGCTAGGACCTCCTCGATGAGCAATACACTCTCCCTTAAATATGATGTCTGACAAGGTATTGCTATTTAATCCATCACCACGCATAGATTGTGACTGTATTATGTCTGTTGTTTATAACAGTGACTGGCAACATACCAGGATGCCCAGAGGTGCTCTTGCAGAGGCATAGAGATTGGCAAGGGGGCAGCTATGCCGTGCGGGAAAGTAAACATTAAAGCAGGATGCGCCCAGGGAGAAGTGGGGCTCTGATGGGAATGTGAGAGTGTGCAGGGGCTGCGACACGTTCCAGTGCAGGGCAGGGACAATAGGGACGATAAAGACTGGTTATGGGAAGCCCCCCATTGAGGGGCCAGAACAAGAGGAATGGACTAACGTCGATCAGATAAACCTCTACGAAGAAGGAGTGCACGTGAAAAGTATGGGGAGAGAAACCACATACAACCGTCTGTCAGTGGGCCTTGCTTGGCTCCTAACTGAATGTCCCTAGTCATGAAGGCATTAGGAGGGCTCTGACACCGACTGGACTCCGCCAAACAACTGAGATTGCTATTTCTGCCTTGTATTCATTTTACAAAGTGATAGGCTGTGGAAGAGGGGGCTGTCAGCTTTTGGCCTGGAGGGCAAGTATACGTTTCTAGTCCATGATGCAGTGCAGGGGCCCACGCCCACAATGCAGCAGCTCATTCTTCAGAACAAGTAAACTCAATACCAATCTCTTCCTCTCCCACTTATTCTCAATAATAGATGGTAGACTTTATTGACATTACTTTCCTTTTATGCAACATATATTTTAGTTATCTTTGTGGTTTCATAGTGCCCTGGACCCCAGGAAACTCTCCCATATACCTAACATAGGAAAATAATCTCACCAGGATAATATAATTGGTACAATGGGAAAGGTGGGATTTTAGGCTAGGTTGCCTTGTGTCCATGTTTGCAATTTTAAAGCAGCCTATCTCCTCTCATCCCATCCAAACTCATCTTCCAATTTTTGACCAATGTAAAGAGGTGGTGAAGCTAGAATATCCATGGGTAGAACTGAGCGATTGCTGAATCAGGGGGTCTGGCGTTACACTTAGAGCCAAACACGGCAAAATACTGATACCACTCCTCCCCACAAAGCCTACACCTGGCACCCTACAACATAATACCCTCACTAGTGTGCATTAAATGCATGGCTAACATTATAATTATTCATGGAGGACCACTATATAATATAACTTCATATAAGGGAGACTTTCTCTACAGATAGTTAAGGAGAATGAGGCATAATGATGAAAAGTGATTTGCTCAAGATCAAATAATGTGGGAAGTATGGAAGGTGGGGATGTGAGCTCTGTCTTCCTGGTTCCACAGTTTCCAGCTTAGAGAGCAGGGAAGATTTCATCTTCTCCCATTCAATCTTAAGTATTCAAACCAACAAAATGCTTTCTGCAAAGCTGTTATTCAAGGGCTAAACTAGCACACTGTTAAATATATCCGGCATTCAAAGCACCAATGCATCTACAACGAGGGAATCCTCTTTATCAGCTGTATTCTGAGGCAAACACTTGTGAGCGTGCACACATGTGTACATACTAAGATCAAAATGGTTATGAAAACTCACTATAGTTACATTCTTAGTTTGTACAATTATGTATACTTTCAAAGCACAGAGTCACGTGATAAAGCAACCTGGAAAATATAAGAGAAGTCTTAATTGAAACATAGATTCATAAACCAAGTTTGCATTCCTTTGTCAGAAAAAAGAATAGGGTCAGTCCCACAATCGGGTGCAGTTTCATGCAGGTCAATCACAGATCTCGCCCGCCAACAATCAATCAGCCTGCT
Organism: Ambystoma mexicanum; assembly: GCF_040938575.1. Lineage (NCBI taxonomy): Eukaryota > Metazoa > Chordata > Amphibia > Caudata > Ambystomatidae > Ambystoma > Ambystoma mexicanum. The sequence continues at coordinate 368,421,905 of NC_090926.1, read as the reverse complement.
GACCTACCTTTCCCGATGTCTACCTGTGTCTTATTCACCCTATTTTTCTTATCCACCACCCTCCGGTGTCCTTCCCTTGCACCACATTTTTTATGCCACATCCCCTTTTTCCTGACAATTAATGTTCAGACCTATGTTCCTTTTTGCTCCATTCTTTAACCCTTAACTCAATCCCCCTCCCTTACACGCACCTCCTTCTGTTTCCCCTATTGCCCAGTTACCAATTCCTTACCAATCAGCATATTTAAGTGGCCATCCCACCAACCCCATCACTTGCCCCTCACCATAGTCTGTTGCCCTAGCTCACATGTAGACAGTATCCCACCATGATTAGCCTCTGTCAGACACAAAGAGAAGCTGAGGTCAGGATCTTTCTGGTAATTGTGGTTATGGGGGGACTTAGCTTTTATTGTGCTCCCAAGCTGCACTTTCTTGGAAAGACAGCTGCATATTTCAATTCATGGAAATAGAAGAGGAAACATCCAGGAGAGTCCCTATGGGATTTGGTGATGGAGAGGGAGCAAGAGTGACATACTACATTTATTTGAATTTTCAAAGAAGGTGCAGTGTGTTTGTGTGTGTGCTTGTGTTCATGTTTCAGTTTCTGTGACTCTGATGTGTTTGAGAGTATTTATGACTGTAAAGTATGCATCTGTGTTCATGTGACTTTGTGTCTATGTATGAGTCTTGTTGATTTGCATGTGTGTCTTTTGTTGATCACATAAGAGTGTTCTGGGCAAGACAATGAAACACGATCACAGGCTCAAGGGTTCATTCACAGTTGGGTGGTAACAGTAAAATCAACAGTATTTGGCAAATACTGCAGATTTTACCATCCACCCAATTAAGGGTCTGATCGAATACCATTAGTGGTATTCCATTGGAATACTGGCGGCAGTACATTTGGGGACATTCTGCAGGAAGTGTGGCTATTTTTAGCTCCACCTAGTAGATGGACGTAAAAAATTCAAATTGGCCCCACCTTTTTCTTAAATCTTTTTTATTTTACAAAAGGGTGCTTCCCTTCAGTTAAGTTAAAACGTGTTTACAAGGGCCATGTTCAGAGGGTGAAAAAGTGGGTACCTCCTATTGCCAAACCTCTTGCCAACGTACCCATGAGATACATAAACAGGTCAGATCTTACCCTTTTGTGTATAAAAGTATGTACAGCAGTGGTATGAGCCACTATTGTACATAATCCATTTCTACCGTCACATTGAAGGTAGAAATGGAGAGGTTGTTTATTTGCGCTTCATGGACCTGAGCACTGCCTTTGATAAGGTAGACAGGGGGAAACTGTGGGCCGTGCTCAGATCCATGGGATGCCCTGGGGACATTCTGAAGGTATTGGTCGAGCTACACACGGATAATGAGGCGTGTTTATGCAGTGGCCCAAGGGGACACTGCACGGCCTGCTTTAGGGTGGGGTGCGGTGTCCGGCAGGGCTGCGTGCTAGCACCTATATGTTTCTGCCTCTATATTAACGGTTTATCACCTGAACTCATCATTATTTTGGCTGACTTCCTGGTGTTGGGGGGCCGGGGTTTCCCAGTTTTAGCATATGCGGACGACACCGTCCTGCTAGCAAGAACTCCCAGAGCGTTACAGGCCTTGATTGACTCATATACAACCTTCATGTGTAATCTAGGTCTAAATATTAACTCCAAAAAGTCGGCAGTGATGGCTTGTTCGGGCAGAAAACGGTCATTGGCGATGAAACTGATGTTATGTAAGGTTGCTAAAGGGGAGCTGTTTTATTTTATACTTTTTTTCCATCTTGGAAGTATGGTGAAATGGCTGATTTTGGCTGAAATGCTTGATTGAAAGAAATAACAGCACTGAAGCTGAACTGGTATAACTGCTATCTGAATAGATATGAAACATGGCCGCATATGGGAACTTCATGAAAAGGAAGAATGTCTGGGAACCACAACTCAACAAATAGATGCATCAGGGATACACAAGAGGTGGTTAATCTGGCCACTCTTAACGCAAAGCTGCAATGCAAATGTTTAGATAAATGCATATAATTTTCTCTGTTGTCTATGTACATGCATTTGAGCATAGCTTGCACATCATTGCTGATTTCCATTAGAGCCACTTAGCACATCATTACGAGTTTACACTCTAACCTTTTGGCATATCATGCCAGGTTTCCAGTATGGTCATAATTTACAGAAAGGGGACCCAGAACAACAGAAGGGGTATCCCAATCATCAAACACAAGAAACCAACATGTAGAACCCCCTCTACCCCTGTATGTATGTACAAGTCATTGCATTCCAGTATACTCACTTGTTAGAGCATCATTGCTATTTTATACCATGCCCATTTGCAGATCATTTCCAGTTTCTGTTAGGCCCCACATCATGGCCGGTTTCCATTATGCCCACTTAAGGCAGCATTGCTTAGCCTGGGCAGTCCTCTCCCAGCTGTTATTACCTTCTATGCCAGGAGGAATGGACGGCAATGCTCTGCATGGTGCTCTGGGGCCACTGTGGGCAGTGAGTCGGAGACCAGTGCTGGGAACAGTGGTAAAGACTCCGCCTCTTAATGGGTTTGGGGACTGGTGGCTGTGTGTTAATTGCCTGGTCGAGCCCGCCCTGACCAGACTGCAAGCCTCTGACAGGACTTCTCTCTGGGAACTTATTTATGGCACCGTCACGCATAGATTACTACTCGTATCACCATGGCAATGCTTCCCATTGCATTGGTCTTAATGCTAAAGGATGAACTGGATTTGCGCTGTTGTAATGTCACTGCGTAATGTCAGGATTTTCACCATTGGAAAGACCATAATTGCAGCTTTTGTCCCAATGCGAAGACGCACACATTGGGTCCTTCAACCTGCATTGCTACCAAATATGCCGTGTCTTGGTCCTGGTGGATTGATACATTTGCATCAATGTTAGAAATGGAACTAACACCAGTAAACATGTGGCCTGTGGGCCAGCCATTATACTGGCGCAAATCCTTTGATTGTGCCAGTGTTAACACCGGCATCAATGGGGTTGTTGTTTTGGCTTCACAAATAGCAATTCAGGCCTCCCTTGAAGGAAAGTCCAGATGAAAACGTCTGACAACCCCAGTACACTCCCAGGTTGCACATATAATGATATGGCATGACATGTAATGTTGTAATGTGCCATTGTATGTCATGACATTATATGCCATAGTCATGTCATGATGCCATGACATGTCACAATACATCATGTCATGATGTTAGGTTATGTCATGCCATGAAATGTCATGTTATTATGTCAGCACAGACATCAAGCATGTCATGATATGTCAAATCATGTTCTGACATGCTAACCATACGGACTGGGAGGATAGCTCAGGGGCAATGCACCCACCTTAACAGCAAAACGATGTGGAGTGACACAGGTTCCATCCCTTGGTCCGCTCTTAGAAACCTCTGAGAATTCAGCGCGTTATAAATAACTAATAATAATTATAATAATGATATGACATGAGATATCATTTCATAATGTCAGTCTTGTCATGTAATGGCGTGGCCGTGCAAGACATGATATGAAAGGACATTCCCTTTAAATCCACAGTTAGACATTCTCAATATGCTTGACATTCCCAGTAAGCTCCCAGCTTGAGATTCCCAGCAAGTTCTATGACATTAGAAATGACACATGCAAAGTAGACTACTTTGCAGTGGTTCATTTGCCTTTTTCATGATGACTGCTAGTTTCTCTGGGGAACAGCACGCACCTAGCTGGGAGGCCAGAGAGTGCTATACACAGGGACCAATCCCAGAGAGCTGCAAGTGGGGTGCTTGGGTAGCAGAGGAGCAGAGATGGGTAGGGGAGAAGGGGAGACGGCAGCTACAGAAGGACTCCTGAGTTGATTATGAAGCAGTCTCTCTGGGGGTTAGTGCCTTGGTCACTTTTCGAGATTGTTTCTCCTCGTTTAGATCCCTGGCTACTTGTGTGACTTGTCTTCTCCCTGGGTTAGGGTTCTGACCACACCTGCTGCTTGTCTTTGAGTATTAGTGACCATCTCATGCTCTCCTTTTCCGTGGTAAAGGCTTCCGTCCTTTCTTTCTCTGCCTTTTCCTTGAACATTGATTTGGCTTTTCCTTTCTGTTGCTTTTGCTTGGCCAGAGCATTGGTCTTTTCTTCCCCCACTATCACTTTGGCTAGAGTTTCTAACTTTTCTTCTCCCACTCTCTCTCGGACCTTGCGTTCCACCTTTTCACTTTCTACCGTCTCTTCGGCCACAGCCTATTTAGTTTCATTTGCTGTCTTTTTATGTACCGCAGCCCATTTGCCCAGATATGAACCACAATCTTTGTCTGTTCACAGGACAAGCCTCTGAGGTTCTTCCCTGTTGCCACCTTCTCCTCCTCTGCCTTTCAACGGGCCAAAGCTTTTGTTCATGGGCTAAAGCCTCTGTCTTTGTCCTCTGGGGGTTATAGAGGACCTTATTCTCCTCTTGGGGCAAGCTGCCCTGGTCACCCACTTCTCCCCCTCTTTGATATTCCCCTCTTCCATGTTCCCCCAGTGACTGAGCTTTCCCTTTTACTTCCCCTTTCTAAACTACGCTTTTTTCTCTTTTTCTCACCCATACCAAACACACTCCAGATGTTGTATTTTACTCAACCATCCTCAACTTTCTGGTGTTTCTCTCTCCACCCACCATCCAAATAATTCTGGGTTTTCCACTTTCATCCCATCTTGTTCCACTCTCCAGTTTTCTCTTTAACTCCACCTTCCAACAATGCCTGGATTCCACAATCCACCTCCTCCTCTCTTTTCTGACCTTCACCCCTTCACATTCCTTACCTCCTCCTCAAACAGTTCTCCAACTCTCTAATATTGTAATGTGCCGGTTCCACCCTCCAAAACTCATTTTCACAGTTTTTATCGAAGCTGCCCTTTACATAAATCTTGGTTTGAACTGGGTCTCGCCGAGTGGCTGGGAAGGTGCGGACTTCTGTCTGAGCGTCCTCAGTGGTATGAATGCTTTCTAGTAAATAATATCAGATTCGAGTCTTTAAATAGGCCAGCAACCATTTTGGGTTTGCTGTGAGTGTAGAGCTGCTGGCTTCCGTGATTGTGCTGATGTTTTAACTCTCCCCATCATGCTGCAGGAATGTCCTTTCTTTGACTGAGGTGTGGCACTTCTCTGTGCTCTGCAGGTTGATGCGTGGGTATAAAGTCCTTTTGTCGAACTTGCAGTTGGGAAAGCATTTCTTCTGAACTCTGTACTGTGTTGTATGTGCTTGTCTCCCATTTATTTTAATAGGGGCATTTCCTGCAAAAGACTCTGTCATCTTAGGTGTTAAATGGGAAATAAGTGCAGGTCTCTCATAACACCTCTTCTTAGGGTGGAAGGATACTTCTGTTTATACTTCTGTTTATTTATTATTTATTTTATTTGATTTATTTTACATTTTTAATGGACCTATACATCAGTGTTTCACGGCGTAGCAAGGCAAAGGAGGGGGGGACACAGGGAAGACAAGTAGCAATCCTAAGAGGCCTTGCGACATTTAGATCGTGCACGTGCAGTAATGAGAAGTGCAAGGGAGGAGGGGATAGGGGAGAAGTGCAGGAAAAGGTGGGGACCTTAGAGAGGAGAGTTCAAGGTGGAGGCCCGGTGGAAAGGGCCCAGGGAAGCAGAGAGTGCAGGGGAAGGGGGACCACAAGCAAGTGCGTTTTAAGGGGCTGGAATGTCTCCAACCTGCAGGTCAGCCTGACAAGTGCAGGAGGGGGCCCCGTGAGGGGAATTGCAGAATGCGGAGGGTCAGGAGGGACCAAGTTCAGGGGTCGACTGGGCAAAGGGGGACCTGGAGCCCTGTGTTACTCTGAAGGGAGTCACGCCACCAGTCTAAGGCAGACTGGGAAATTAGCAGGGGAGGGGGAGGAGGAGGTCAAAGGAAGAAGAGGAAAGGAAGGCCTTGAGGAGCTTCAGGAACCTTAGGAGATCTGGCTCAAGTCTGAGAGGGGCAGGGAGGCCATTCCAGAGGGAGGCACATGCGCAAGAGACAGTGATCTACCACCAGCTCTCTTCTTGGCAAAACACCTAATCTGAAGAGAGTTAGAGTTAGATGATCAAAGGGCGCTAGCAGGGAGGTATTTAGGGAGAGAGAGTTGGATGTAGCGGGGTCCCAGGTGGACATTGTATGCCTACCTCTAAAACATGTCATCTTCAAAACTATTAAGTGCACGGTTTAACATTGGTCTTCAAACTATAGGCCCTTTGTTATAAGGCCCTTTACAATTGGTTGGCACGCTTGTGCCATGCCTGGAACATTCGGTTCACTTAGCAGCACGTAAGCCCAGACCCAGGTGCCAGGAGGTGGACTTGACTTTACCTCCCCACCCAATTAGCCCATCATCTCTCTCTCCATGCCTCCTGCCATGAAGATTGTCTTTGAGCTTGGCCTTGCAAAGTATCCTTGTGTCTGGGACTATATGGGAGTGCAGGCACTCACTATCGTTGTTCTAGGACTCCAAGCTCATCTATATTTCCTTCCTTGGCTCACGTAACAGGAGACCATGATTTGGCCCATTTTGCAGCATTTAAATGTCTTAAATGAATAAAACCTGGCACTCTTGGTGTTCTTTCTTTGCACCTTCTCTGCTTTAGTTTTGATACCAAGCCAGACAGCCTCGCCATGCACCTCCACGATCTCAGCTGATTCTTGCTGTGACACAATTCTCGCATTTTCTCTCCATTGGTCCTAGTTAAATTCATGACACCGGAGTCCTGCTCTTATACAATGGCGGCTTTGCCTGCAGTCTATTCACTACATATAGCTAACTTCTATAATGACTTAATCTACCTTGCATTTCAGCATCTGTACAATTATTGAATGGTTGATTTTCTGCAGCACTTCGCACAAGTGCAATCTTCTTCATGCATTTGAGAGTTTACTCGATTCTTAACTTCATCATCAGTTTCTGTACGATCCATGCATTCTCTTCAGCTTGTGTTCTCGGGACGTCACACAAGCCTCTTGTGACGTCATTAGTTTCCCTTTTTGCTCCTTTTCATATTCCTTCAGGGAGCTCCTCCCTCAGATTGTTATCTCTTTGGGAATACATTTGATGGGGTTGTCTCAGCAGATGCCTTCTTTCAAATATTCACCACGGTATTGGCACAACTGCTGGTGTCAAACATGGCACGATCTCATGCTTCCAACATAGAGGAGGTAGGGGGCAGGATTTCCTGCAGCGGGATGTAATTGCTCCTCTACAATGCCTTTGAGGTGGTGTAGCTGGAAGTGTGCCTTCTTGGCCAGGTCCAAGTTGTGAGGAGAGAAGGAGAGAGTGGAGTCGAAGATGACATCAAGGTTTTTTGCTTTGTAGGAAGGTGAGGGGAAGGGGCCCCAGGGAGGGTGGCCAGAGACTGGGAGGGAAAGAGGGAGCAGGGGTCGCGATGAGAAGGATCTCTGTATTACTAGCATTAAGGCAGAGATTGTTAGTAGAGCACCAAGCCTAAGTGGCAGACAAGCAGTAATAAGAGTGGTGGAGGAGGAGTAAGCAGAATGAAGCGAGACAGGGAGCTGTGTGTCATCTGCATAACACTGGAAATTATGGTGGAGACCAAATGGGCTATAGGGGCCAGGAAGATATTGAAAAGCCAAGGTAAGAGGATAGCATCCTGAGGACCACCACAGGGTTGTGTGCTGATTAGGGTTTCCCCATTGTCTTTGTTCCCTTGGATGTGAATACACTCTGAGGTTTCCCTCTGTGACAGAGTGGACTTCTGGGAGATGTGATCCTTTTATGGTTGACATAGGTTGAAGGCACAGCCCTGCCACTAATAGTCCCTAGGCAATGTCTCTGGTTCTTCCCCTGATGTCTCCCATTGTTAGAGGACTGTAACCATGTCCATTCTCTGTGTAACTCTTGTAGCTGTCTCTATGTCTTTCCTACGAGTGTAGGTTTGCAGATAGCTTTTCATGGACATTGATCTGGAGAAACTGGAATTGCCTAAACCAGTTTCAATGGGTGGTGCCATGAGGGCATTCTCCCCTATCTGTCTTGGATCCTGAGATCTCTACAGCCTCTGTGCTCCCGCTGTGCCCCCATGCCAGGTGCTCATTCCTTCTTACTCCTTGGGTGCCATCACTTGAGAGCAGGGTCTCCCCACTTCCAGACAGGCCTCCTTGAACCTTCCTGCTTTTGCTAGCTGCCAATATTCCAGGAATCCTGTTTCACATCCTGCTGTTCCACTTTGTTTTCTTATTAAATATCTCAAACCTCATCCTGATGTTGCTCAACCTCCTCCCCCTGATGCTCACTTCCATCCTACTCTAGAAGTTCCTTTTGACACTCAACCCGGCCTTCTATAGATATTCCTTAATTTTCTTCTCCTGATTCTCAGCTCAAACCTCCTCTAGGTGTCCCTGAGACTCCTCACGCTCATATGCCTGAGCCACATCTTGCCTACTGCCTCAGGCACTTCAAACTTCCTTCACAAACTTCTCTCCACATGGCCAAGTCAATCCAAATCCCTGTCACAGCCCCTACCTCGAAACACACATGCCCCTATTTCTCAGGCTGGGTCTTTCATACTGTGGTGTTTCCTCCCTGTGGGCTGGGCTCTGGGGCACTACTATGCAGATGCGGTGGTCATTAATGGTGGCTTGTGATTGGTCTTTCATAATTGGGCACATATGAGTGTGCAGTTCATCCCCGTTGTAGGAACCAAGGTTCTGAAACCTCTCTCTGGCATCTTGGATTGATGAATCTCATTCAGGCACGGATGCCTGATGACCAGACTACCACAATGGAGTGATATCTGTGTGGCTCACACCACAATCATGTGCCTATTCTATGCTCGGATTATGTAAGTGTTGGGCAAGTGTTTGTTCACCTGCGATGCTCGCATTATAGAGTCCATAGCAACTATTTAATTGATTATGCAATTTATTGCCAGGTCTATTTAAAGGGTTGGTGTTTTTAATGTGCCAGATATAACACTCCCCGACCTGGTGATGGGGACATCGGATCCCTCTCCATACCTCCCTGGTTATATTGCTCACTAGCTTGGGGGGCCTGCAGCCCATATGGGTACCCTATTAGATATCTCCAGAGTTAGGTGAAGGGTTTCTTCACATCTCCCAACATGGCATCCCCTTTCAGCTCCCGCCATGACATTTCTATTCAGCTTCACATTCCCAGTAACAGTGACATTCAAATAATGCTCTTAGATCGTCATTCCAAATATCCTAAACCAGAAGTCTACAACCTTTGGGTCTGCAGGTATTTTTGAATACTACTCACATCAGTCCTTGTCAGCATAGTCAAAGGTGAGGGGTGATGGTAGTAGTAGTCCAAATCATTCAGAGAGCCACAGGTTGTAGACCCCTTCCCTAACCATTCCCAGTGGGTCCCCAATTTGACAAACTGAGTGAACTTGACATTGCCAGTAAGCCCTGCGCATGACATTCCCACTAAGGTAACAGTTTGGAATTTGCTGTATGCCTTCCCTTCACTGTAGGCTGCCAGATCAACATTTAAGATAAGCTTGACATTCCAAGTAAGCTCCCAGTTTGACAATCCCAGTGAGCTTGACATTCCCAATAAGGCCAGAATTTGAGATTCCTAGTCAGCACACACTTTAACATTTCCATCGAGGTGCCAGTTGGAAAATGTCAATAATCTTGACATTTCTAGAAAGCTAGTTATAAGGTTGACATTCAAAATAATCTTCCTGTTTTACATTCTCATTAAGCTCGCAGTTTGACATTTCCAATAGGCTCTGTGTTTGACATTCCTGTAAGCTTCTCTTTTATATTTGCAGGTAGCTCCCAGTTTCAGATTCCCAGGAGGATCCCAAGTTGCCAAACACAACAAACTTCAGGTTGGACATTCCTAGTCAGCTCCCAGTTTAACATTCCCAGTAAGCTTGACAATTCTTGTATGCTCCCAATTTTACATTCCAAATAAGCTTGACATACCCAATTGGCTTCCAGTTTGCCATTTGCTGTAAACTCCTGGTTTGACATTCCCTTTGAGCTCCAAGTAGGACATTTTCAGTAAGCTTGACATTCCCAGTAACCTTAATATTTTACTTATACTCCATATGTACCATGCCCAGAAGGGTTTCTTTTTGACTGTTTTAATACCGTTGGCATTCCAAGTAAGTTCAGAGGTTTGCATTCTCTTTTACTTGGCATTACCAGAAAACTCTCAGCAGACATGACATACAAAGTGAGCTTTGAGTTTGACATTCACAGTAATCTACTAGTTTCAAATTCCCAGTTATCTGCAGATCTTACATTCTTTTAAGTTCCCAGTTTTAAAACCTCAGTAAGCATAACATTTAAAGTAAGTTCCCAGTTTGGCAATCTCAGTGAGCTACCAGCTTGTCATTTCCATAAGTTCTTAGTGTGACATTCCAAGTAAGCGCCCATTTTGACATGCCTAGTAAGCCTGACAACCCCAATACACCCCCCCCCCAAATGGCGCATTCCCTATACACTTCCCATATGACATTCCAAACAATCTTCCAGTTTGAAATTCCCATTAAGCCTCAATTTTGACAATACCAATACGCATGGTGCTCCAATTAAGCTGCCATTTTGACATTCCCAGTAGGCTTCAAACTTGATCCTTTCAGTAAACACTCTGTGTAGCATTATCAGTGGGGTTCCAGTTTGACATTCCGAGTAAGCTTAACATTCATAGTAAGATCCCCATTTCACAATCCCACTAGCCTTCACATTCCATTTCAGCTCCTGGTTTAACATTTTAGGTAAGCTTGGCATACAAGGTAACCATCACATTCTGAATATGCCCCAGTGACATTCCCAGTAGGCTCCAGCTTTTCAATGGTAGTAGGCTTGACAGTTCCATATATTCACAGTTTGAAATTCTCAGTATGCTCTCAGTAGGAATGGCTGTTGTACTATGTGTACGTTATATTTTAAACAATTGACACAAATAAATACATAAAATAAGCTTCCTGATTGACATTCCCAGTAATATCCCAGTTTCACATTCCAAGCATGTATAACAATCCCAATAAACATGCAAGTTGACTCTTTCCTTCGTAAACTCCCAGGGTGGCAATCCTGAAAGCACCCAGTTTGGCATTCTAGGATGCTTGACACGTACGTTCCTAATTTGGTATTTTCAGTATCCATCTACTTGGACAGTCACAGTAGCCTCGATGCTCCCAGTGGGTTCTGAATTTAATATTCTTAGTAAGGTTGACATTCCCAGAAAGCTCCCAGGCTGAAATTCACTCTGAGCTCCCAGTTTGGCATTTACAGTAAGTTTAACAGTCCTAGTAACCTTGACTTTCCGCCTATGCTCCCAGTTTGGCATTCCCCATGGGCTCACCGTTGTATAGTTTTAGTAAGCTTGACATACCCAGTAGGTTCCCAGTGTGACATTCTGAGTTGCTTAAGCCAGTAAGCTCTCAATAAGTATGGCATTGCACGAAAGCTCCCTGTTGACATTCTCAGTGATCTCATAGTTTAACGTTCCTAGGCAGCCCCCAGTACTACATTCCGGTAACATCCCACTTGTCATTAGCAATGAGCTTCCAGTTAGCTGCTAGAGTTACGTTCAGGTAGGCTTGTTATCCCCAATAAGCTGCCAATTTGCTGTTCCCAGTAATGTCTCTGTATGACATTCCCAGTAGTCTTCCAGTTTGACATTTTGACATTTAAAGTAAACACCCAATTTTTATTTCACAGTAAGTTCCTAGTTTCACATTTCCATAAGGTCTACGTTTCACATTCCCAATAAGCATAATATTTCCAGTTGAACAATCCTAGTGAGCTCCAAGTTTGGCATTCATGTAAGCTCCTAGTTAGACATTACTAGTACGTTCGCAGTTCAATTTCTATAATGAATTTCTTATCCCTCCTATTTGTTATAAATTGTTTCTTTTATTTCTTTCGATAACTACAACGTGATATTTTTGTTGTAAAAGGTATGGTATTTATAAAAAAGTGACTTTTGTCCTAGCGAGTATCTATCACACTTATAAATAGTAGTAAAGGCATTTCTCAAGACATATACAGTTTTTGTTCTTGCATGGCGTAATAATGACTCTGTGCAGTTATTATTAGAACACATATATTATCTAAGCTATTCAGCCTAGGCATGTATCTCCACATTTTTCTGTTCTAATCCTTTGTATGGTGAACATTCATCAGGAGACGGTAAGCTTAGTGGTCCCTCTTTAGAAACACACACTCATGTGGCACTCTAAAATTCGGTGTTCTGTAGGTCCTTGCTCATACAATCGTTAATAGCTGCTGTCACATTACAGGCTGTGGTAAAAATAAATGGATGGATGGACTCATTTAAAAGGAATTCTGTTTCCATGCTTTGGTGAGTCCCATATCTACCTCTTTAGTTTTAGTGGTGAGTTCACGTATTTTACATTTTCCACATGGGTAATGCCCTATTATGGGATTGAAGCCTCATGTGGAGGTCAAACGTTCGAAGTTAGCGGTCTTGATTAGTAGTCTACTTTTTACTCACACAGTTTCCTATGGAGGTGCTTTTTGTACGCAAAGGTAGGTTGTGTCTTGTTATGTTCAGTCAGAGCAAATACTTTCCAATGTTTATTAATGATGTTCTTGGTGGCCAGACTCTGGTTTGTGAATGTAGATACACAGACCAAACGGTCATCTTTTTGTTTAGATATAGGCTCTTCGAATAGAGCTTCTCTGTTGTTGTTAAAGGCTCTTTTGGCTGCTCTTTTTACCAATTTTTTGGGGTAGTCTCTATTTCTCAGTTTTATTGTTAGTGTGTGAGCTTCCTCTTCAAATGCTTCTTTTTGACTACTATTTCTCCTAAGGCAGAGAAATTGACCGAAAGGTAGATTGTCTCTTAGATGCTTTACATGATGGCTGTTTTAGTCCAGCAAAGTGTTAGTCTGTTTATTTATGAGAAGGTTTTACTAAGAGTTGATCATTATCATGAAAGATAGTGATATCTAGGAAATGTGAGGATTCATTGCTCTTACTTATAGTGAAATTAAGTTGGCGATTCTGTTTGTTAAGCTATTCACAAAATTGATCTGCTGTTTCATCAGTACCTTCCCAGATGATGAGGATGTCATCTATGTAGCGAGTCCACTTTAATATATTGTCCTTAAAGGGATTAGTGGGAGTGCATATGGTCGCTTTCTCAAAACTTTCCATGTATAAATTGGCCCGGCTGGTGGCCATTGTGGCTCCCATGAACGTGCCTTCTATTTGTTGGTGAAACACTCCCATAAACCCAAAGTAGTTTTTTGTGAGGGCCATTTCTACGCACTACATGATGAATGAATTTGGGACTGGATCTTGGTCAGTTCTGTTGTGGAGTACTTCTTCTATGGTCTCTAGTGTGGCTTGTTGGGGAACGTTAGTGTATAGTGACACCATATCTAACCCTATCAGCAAATTAGCTTTTGGCTTGAAATCTACGTGTTCAAATTTCCTGATAGGGTCAGTGGTATTTTTTAAGTATGATGCCATGTTGGTGACGAAACTTTTAAGATAATGGTCCGCAAATTTGGAAAGGGTTTCCAATACAGAGTTACTACCTGCCACTATAGGGCGACTCAGTGGTTTAGTGAGGGTTTTATGTATTTTGTGGGGACAATAGAATGTAGGGATAGAGTATTTTTTGCTAATGAGAAACTTGCCTTCTTGTTTGCTTATCTACCCTCTTTCTTCTGCTTTGGTTACCTTTAGTTCTATGATTTTAAGGAATCCTTGAGTAGGATCCCTTGTGAGGACTTTCTAATCGTCTACCTTATGTAGTTAACTAAGACATTCATCTATATAGGGCCTCAGTACGACCCTTGTGGTCCCGTAATGAAGGGTGCCGGTACGGGACCGGCACCCTTCATTACGGGAGCGCTGATTACGAGGTTCCCTTTGTGGGACTCGGAACAGACGTCTGGTAAAACCAGACGTCCTTTCCGGGTCCCGCGAGGGGAAGAGGGAGGTTATAACGGGACATTTGTAATGTGCCCGTTATTACCTCCCTCCCCATTCCCATTGAGCCCATGGGGGCTCAAATGGGAATGGGGAATGGTTCCTTCAAGGAGGAATTACCAGGTCCTCCAATGTTGGAATGACCCGGCTATTCCTCATTGAAGGAACGCAGTAATGGAGCCTGGTTTGGAGGCAGCCATGGTGCTAACAGCACCATGGCTGCCTCCAAACTCGTAATGAGGCCCATAGTCTTTCTTGTTGAGGATGACTATAGCTCCTCCTTTGTCCGCTCTTTTGATCAAGATATTCTTGTTGTTAGCAAGAGATTGCATTTCTGTTTTTCTGCATTGCTAAAGTTTTGGAATGCTTTGATTTTTTTTAGATTCAAGTTTTTCCAAAACCTTAGCAATGCAGAAAAAACAGCAATGAAATCCCTTGCTAACAATGAGAATATCTTGATCAAGAGAGCGGACAAAGGAGGAGGTATAGTCATCCTCAACAAGAAAGACTATGTAGACGAATGTCTTAGTCAACTACAGAAGGTAGACTATAATACTGAGCTACTATTCTCAGAGCCACTTACAGATGTATCATGCTTAGCTACATAGCTATATCGTGCAACCAAAGTCCTGCTACTAAATTTTACCCGTGAGGTACGACGGAGTACGGTAGGAGCACTACATATACAGATAAGCTCTAGAATCATAGAGAAGTGCTCAAACGCAAGAGATAAGGGTACAAACCTATTAATAGTGTATCTACATGTAGGTTGGTCTTCAGCACACATTTATATTAAAGAGCTGGATACTAACAGCATTTTTAGAATACACTAAAAAATACTCTAACAAGAGATTTTCTTTCTCACTAGGAAGACACCTATTGAGGATGAAACTACACCAGAACTAAGACAGTGGGGGTCATTATGAGTTTGGAGGTAGCCATGGTGCTATTAGCGTTCCTTGAATGGGGACTTACCAGGTCATTCCAACCTTGGAGCACCCGGTAAGTCCTCATTCAAAATACCCATCCCCATTCCCATTCGAGCCCCCATAGGGCTCAATGGGAATGGGGAGGGAGCTGATAACGGGCCCATTAAAAACTGGCCCGTTATTAGCTCCCTGGTGCCTTAGTGGCTCCCGCTAAGGGACCTCGTAATGCAGCGGTAAGGGGTTAACCCCTTACCACTGCACTCGTAATGACCCCCAGTGACTTCTAGCTACTCGTCTATCAATCAGTAAGTATTTTTTAGTGAATTTTCACCCACCTAGGATGTAGATGTTTTCAACGATCTCTATTTATTTATACACAGCATACTACAAGCATCAGTATTGGGCAGAATCCAGTCGCAGATGAACCTATAACGGCCAGAAGCCTTACCTCTAAATTTCCCAGGCAAATGCTACCTTTAACTATCTACGGACGAGATAAGAGTCTGAGCAAATATGAATTGCAGGCAGAGGTCTTAATACACAACATTTGAGTGATTACATAGTGTATCCAGGACCAGGTCTAATTACAAGACCTTCACAGACAAGACCTTCACCCCCACCATCCAATTAATGTAATACTCCTCCATAGGATTGGTTCTGAAATACTGTGAATTTCAGACTTTAGAAAGAGCAGATTGGCTGGCTGACTGCCTGAATGCCCTTCTGGATGATTGGTTGCTTGAGTGTCACCCAGCAGAGTGAATGGGTGATCAACAGTATATCTGGGGGCCTCTCACTGCTAGAAATCATTCAGAAGCTTAAGTTGATACTTGATGCTCACTCTCGAAGCCGAACCGGAAGAAGAAGGTAAACTGCTGTTCCCTTCCATGCAATCTGAAAGCTGCTGTGCCTTCAAGAACTGATCCAACAGAGGACCTGGCTAGGAGACCTCTCCCCGAGCTAAGAGGGATCATCGTGCACCAGCTGATCTTTGCCAAAGCTCCCTGGTAGACAGACCTACGAAAAGGCTGCCGACCGGAAAAGGGGACCGCAGAGGAGAACGAAGAAAAGCAGCAGACAGCCGTCCAATGTCGACGACTGCCGTCGCCGACTGTACCCGCTGTGCTTCCTTTGCCTAAGAATATTTGATCCAAGGACTCCCTTGCTCATCATCGTCAACAGCTTATGTCCTGCCAGAGAAAGTCAAGGCCGTCGACGACAGAAGAGAATCCGCCAGTGGGTTTCCTGCCACCCGAAGACCTCCGAGACGCCGACTAAGCTACTGAAGCCAGCCGTGGTCACGTCCCATTGGCCGATGCCAGACGCCGATGACTCGACACCCTTGCTGGGCCAAAGTTCTTCACTGACTCTTTGCAGCAACGAACCATCGTCGTTGAGGTGCACCGCACGCCTCCCCTGTTGCAGGACATTTTTGATCACTCATCTACGAGCACCGCAAGAACCGAAGCCGATGCCTCAATGACAACATTCACCCTTTATTCATCTTGGAAGTTCGACGACACGTGGCTCCGGCTTTCAAAGGAGAGCACTCAAGAAGGGCCCATCGATTCCCCGACGAGGAACTCTACAACACAAGGTACATTTGGGTTGAAAAACTATGGAAGAAGATAAGACTCTCATAGACAATATCTGGACTGGGCTTGTAGTGCATCTTCATTTACAGGTTGGCCAGGTGGGGGGATCCTCATACGGAACTATGTCTAGTGGTAGGGGCTCCGTATTCTGCCAATCGTCCAATCAACTTATCTTCCTCATAACTCGATGGTTGATAATGTTTTGCTGTGTTGATTCGTATGCTATTTGAACTGAGTACAGTTGATGCATTTTAATGGAATCAAAGTAATTGTGGTACCAAGTAGAACTATACATATTTACCATTTTAGAATTGTCGGAGCACAAAGTGTATTATCGTGATAGTGTATATAACATCCAACCTTATTTATATAAAGACTCTGTTTTAACTAACATAGTGTGTGGACATTCCTTTCTGGGTGCTTGGGGACTACACTGTACTTAAGAACCTGCCCGCATCACCTCTTGAGAAGCTAGGCCTTGATTGCTCGCCACAATACCAATAAATGAGAATCTTGGCTGGGATCCTCTGCGTCTCTCCTCTGCCATATAGAGAGCAGGAGTACATACACCCCCTCCAGTGATTGTTTTACACTGGAGGCAGCAGTGGGATGCTTATGGTTTTAAGAATCAGTGTATAACCTTGCCACTTGCAAAATATCTACACTTTGTTAAATTGAGGTTTAGTTGTGCTCAATATAACTACATTACAAGCCATGGAATCTATTGCGAATGGTAAATTGACTTGGATGAGTTAGAGGCTTTCCAGAGTGCTTATGAAGCCAGGGAATTAGACTTTGTGGATAAGTCTAGGGTTGAGCTGATAGCTGGCCTGGTAGACTACTAGACTGATTGTGAAGCTCTTGAAGGGGGAATGCAACCAAAGAGGACTCCGCCCCTGGGGTTGTTACTGAATCTGATTCAGGGAACACCACCAACCCTGCTGCCTCTGTTCTGACCGCCAGCAATGTTTCTTCAGGGAATTCCCTGGAACTTGGGTTATTAAGGATAAAGTTAGCCTTTGAATACAAAAAGTTGGAAATAGAAACTGAGCTTAATAAAGCGGAGTTGGCACAACAAGTGATCCTTAAAGCCAGGGTTCTGGAACTAAAGGATAGGGATCTTGAACTCAAAGACAAGGACACTGAATGTCAGCAAATCCAGCTGGAGACTTCAGCAAAACCATTTGAGAGTGTCAGGTCCCCAGCCACCAAGTTTATGAAAGATTTGGTGGGTTTGTATGCGGAGGGTTCTGATATCCTCCAATGGATTGAAGCGTTTGAGATGGCTTGTGGAATCCATGATGTTGATAAAAGAGATTGGGCTAAGTGTTTGTTAAGCAGAGTGCCTCAGACTGGATATGACTGAATTCTGAAACTGAGTGTGGCAGAAAGGGGTCAGTATGAGTGCATGAAGTCTGCTTTAATTGGCAAGTTTGGCAAAACAGTGACCCAATACCTAAAAAAGTTCAGGGAATTTAAGAAACGAGAGAATGTGTCTTGGATTGACTGGGTGAGTGCTGCACACTTAAACATGATGGGGTGAATTGATGGTTACAAAGTGAAAATGTTTGTTGAGCTGTCACACCTTTTGTTTTTTGAGCATTTTTCGGAAGCCTGTTCACCGGAGCTGTGTCAGTATGTTGCTGACCAGAACATTTTAGATCCCTTTAGCTGGCCAGGCTGGCTGACAATTGGGTCTCCCACGGGTGTCCCCTAAGGACTCCAGTGGGAAGGACAAGGACAAAGAAAAGGCAACCTCTCAGAAAGCTGAGGAGTCCCAGACCCAATCACAGTTGAGTAAACCAAAACCTTCCTCTCCTAAGACCCAAACATCGAGTGGGGATACGTCTTTTGTGGGTGGGAGTAAGAGTAGTGGTCCACCTGCTGCAAAGCAGGCTCCCAGTGGTTCCAGTACCGTACCCTGCATTCCTGGCACTTGTTGGGAGTGTGGGACTCTGGATCACAAGAAGGGTGATCCCAAGTGTAAAGGTAAGGCACTTGGAGTCCAGGCTGTCAGCCTGACCTACCCTTACCCCATGCCTGAGGAGGAAGCCACTGTCTTCCTCATCTCTACAGGGATCACATACGGTGCTCCTGTAGAGATTTCCCTAGTGTCACTTGGGACCAGGGACTAGTACGTGGAAGTACTGGCGACAATCCCACAGAACACCCGTAGGTTTTTGAGAAGTGTCCTCTTAAATGGCCAGCCTTTTACTGGTTTGAGAGACACTGGGGCAATATGACAGTGGTGGACAGGACCCTGCTCAAGCCAGAGGACTATGTAGGGGCTCCTCTGAGAATACAAGGTTAGCTGGTGGGCCTCCAAAATGATCGCCTTTAGCCTTAGTCAACATTACGATTGGAGACAAGATAGCGAAGCTTCTTGTCCTGGTTCAGGACAACGTACCTGCTAACATTTTGTTAGGAAATGATTTGGTAGAAATGGGGATGATCTCGGATGGTCTACCCATTGCTGCTGCTGCGGTCACCCGATCACAGGTCACACCGGGTACTGCTGTGAGTCTGGTACCTTCGCCGATGGGGAAACCCAAGGCGCAACAAAGAAGTAAGAGCAAGAAGGACGCCTCTGCGGAAGGGACCCCTTCTCTTCCTGCTGCTCCAGCAGCACCCACTGGGATTCATGCTCCAGACGGGCTGGGTCCAGTGGTAAACCCAAACTCCTGTGGAAGAACAGGCAGAAGACCCTCCTGCGGGAGAGGTGCTCAACCCGGAGGACCACCCCAACCTTCAATGCTTGTTAGCTGAAGGGGGACTCTCCCGGGTGGACTTCTGTAAGGGTCAGAGAGAGTGCCACTCTCTTGAGGGTCTGAGGAAAAAGGCCCTGTCCCAGGCACAGGAAGAAGTGCCTAGGACATTTCGGATCTATTGGGAGGGTGAGCTGCTTGTTAGTGAGCCCACTAAGCATGAACCTGGTGCCCTCAAGAGGTTGGTGGTACCACAGGTTTACAGGCCCTTCTTACTGTAGTTGGTGCATGAGGTGCCCTTGGCTGGTCATCTTGGTACCAGGAAGACTAAGCAGAGGCCCTCTGCCCATTTCTACTGGCCCCGGATGGGAGTAGGAGTGGAGTCCCACTGCAGGACCTGCCCAACTTGTCAGTTTTCTGGCAAGACTGGAGGTAGTGTCATTGCCCCACTGCAGCCGTTACCAGTGGTTGGCACACCATTTGAGAGGGTAGGCATTGACATTGTTGGTCCCCTTGACCCTCCCACTTCAGGTGGACATCGGTTCATCCTGGTCTTGGTAGATCATGCAACCAGGTACCCTGATGCTACACCCCTTCGGACTGTTACTGCCAAGGTGGTCTCCTGGGCATTTTCACCCATGTTGGATTCCATAAGGAGGTTGTCTCTGTCGAGTTACATGAAAACCATGTGGAAAGAGTTAGGGTAGCCTACAAGTTCTCCACCTCTTACCACCCCCAGACCAATGGTCTGGTCGCTAGATTTAAGAAAACTCTCAAGGGCATGCTACGCACTTTGGAAGAGACCCTAAGGAGGAAATGGGTTCTCCTACTGCCATGCCTGCTGCTTGCTTACAGAGAGATACCTCAAGAGGGTGTTGGTTTCAGCCCCTTTGAGTTACTCTTTGGCCATCCAGTGAGGGGGCCCCTTGCCTTGATCAGAGAAGGTTTGGAAGCCACCCCTCCAGGTCCTGCCAAGCAAGTGGGAGACTATGTCTTAGGGCTCAGGCGGAGTATGATACAGATGATGGGTCAGGCGACAGCGAATCTGAAGGCAAGCCAATAATTGAACAAATACTGGAATGACCTTAAAGCATCACAAATGGATTGGACTCCAGGACAGGAGATCCTTGTGGTGGAGCCTACCAAGCCTAGGGCTTTGGCAGATAAGTGGTCTGGACCCTTCAGGATAATCTCCAAGATGGGCGAAGTCAATTATCTGGTTGACATGGGAGTCCCGGGGGTAGCCCCTCAGATATTTCATGTTCCATAGGCGAGCAGAGGTCTCTTGCTGGCTTCAGAGCAAGAAGAGGAGTGAGCCCCTTCCTGATTTGCTGCATAGCAACCCTGAGGGTGGCTCAGTGGGGGTAGTGCATCTCCCTCCAGATCTGACGACAGAACAGCAGAGGGCCTGCAGGGCTTTGCTCCGGCAGTATGCCTCTCTGTTCTCACTGACACCAGGCCTTACACTATGGTGTAAGCACGAAATTGACACTGGTGACAGTGTGCCTGTCAAAAGCAGGTGCTACCGTATGTCAGATACAGTTAAGAACCACATCCATGCTGAGGTAGCCAAGATGTTGGATCTGGGTTTTATTGAACCATCAACCAGTCCCTGGTGTAGTCCACTGGTCCTTGTCCCCAAGGCAAGTTCCCAGGCAGGTACCAAGGATTGGAGGTTCTGTGTGGACTACAGAGGAGTCAATGCCATCACTCACCAAAACTGACGCGCACCCATTGCCCAGGGCTGATGAGCTTGTGGACACCATAGGTGCTGCCAAATTTGTGAGCACCTTTGACCTTACCTCAGGCTATTGGCAAATAGTTCTGACTGACCATGCCAAGGAAAAGACTGCATTCTCAACACCTGAGGGGCTCTACCAGTTTAGAGTCATGCCTTTTGGGTTGAACGATGCACCTGCCACTTTCCAACGTTTCGTCCATCATGCACTCAGTGGGCTGGAGGCCTTTTGTGTGGCCTACTTAGACGACATTGCCGTCTACAGTTCCACTCGGGAGGAGCATTTGACTTGCTTGGATAAAGTGTTGCAGGCCTTGAAAAGGGCTAACCTCACTATCAAAGCCACCAAGTGCCAGATAGCTCAGGAGAAAGTCACATATCTTGGTCATGAGGTAGAAGGGGGTCAAATTCAACCTCTCCCCAGTAAAGTACAGGAGGTACATGACTGGGAGACTCCCACTACTCAAACCCAGGTGAGAGCTTTTTTGGGCCTCACTGGGTATTATCACAACTTCATGGCGGACTATGGAACCATAGCTGCCCCTCTGACAGCTCTGACTTCGCCCAAACAACCAAGGAAGGTTAATTGGACAGAAGACTGCTGCAGGGCCTTTATTGGCTTGAAAGAAAGTCTGTGTAGGGCACCTGTGTTGTGTGCACCTGATTACAGCAAGCCTTTTATCGTCCAGACAGATGCCTGCGACACCGGAATTGGAGCTGTCTTGTCCCAGTTAGATGACAAAGGGAGGGACATCAGATTATATCCATCAGTAGACAACTCAAGGGTAGAGAATTTAGGTGGGCTACTGTTGAAAAGGAATGTTTCCGTATAGTTTGGAGCCTTAGGTGTTTTAGGCCCTACCTTACATCGTCTACCTTCAAGGTCCAAACAGACCATAAGCCCCTGAAGTGGCTTCTGCAGATGAAGGATGAAACCACGAAACTGCTCAGGTGGTCCATTAGCACTTCACCATAGAGCATAGATCAGGGAAGAGTCATGATATGCAGATGGCCTTCCAGGAGGTATGTTGACCGTCTGGATGAGGGTGTCTATCCCGTGGGAGATCAGGCACCCTAACCTCAGTCTGGGGGGGGGGTCGACTGTGATGATGGAAATGCATCGGAGAGACAGTGCCTCCAAATACTTGTCCTTTATTGCTTTTTATCATGTGTTCTGTCTTGTTTTCTGCACAGGAGTTCATGTGGGACTCCTGGCGGTGTGGCTCTTCCTGTATTTGGTTTGGTGAACAGACCCTTGGGATACCCTTATGGCACCTAGTGTATGTTTTTGGGCACCTGTGTGTGGCCCACAGAGCAGGGTATGGGCTGGTGGCAGCCCTGTGCTGAATTGACAGGTGCCCTGAGCGTCATCCATTTTGGGATGCTCAGGCCCTGTCATTGGAATTGGTGAATTCCTGCTGGAGACAAGATGGCCCCCGTGCCCTCTTGCCTTCTATCTCCTGCTAACTTGGATTCCCGAAGTCCCTGGAAGCCCTGACTCTGTCCCTTCCTGCTGACTGACTGTTGGGTGGTAGTTCCATACATGGTAGTGTGGGGAAGTGCCTACCAGACTGGCTGGAGCATTCCCAATGACTGTATGTTGTGGGTACACCTGTAGGGATGGGACCTGGGTGAATGGAGTTTGTGACGAATACGCATTCTGTGTTGTGGGTGTCTAGTATCTGGTATTTGAAACAATGACTGAGACAGCCCTGCCCAAAACTTGTATAAATGCAGTGTGTAGAGCTGAATGGCAGAGTGCTTGTCCGAATCCACATTCTGTGTTGTGAGTGTCTGGATGGAGAAGAATGGCCTGAATGCACTGTGCGCCTGATTGGCTGCCAGACTGCCTGAATGCCATTCTGGATGATTGGTTGCCTTAGTGTGACCCAGCGGAGTGAATGGGTGACCAACAGTATATCTGGGGGCCTCTCACTGCTACAAACCGTTCAGAAGCTTAAGTTGATACTTGATGCTTACTCTCGAAGCTGAGCCGGAAGAAAAAGGTGAACCGCTGTTCCCTTCCTTGCAATCTGAAAGCTGCAGTGCCTTCAAGAACTGATCCAAGAGAGGACCTGGCTAGGAGACCTCTCCCCGAGCTACAAGGGACCATCATGCACCAGCTGATCTTTGCCAAAGCTCCCTGGTAGACAGACCTACGAAAGGCTGCCGACCCGAGAAGGGGACCGCCGAGGAGAATGAATAAAAGCACCGGACAGTCGTCCACCGTTTATGACTGCCATCGCCGACCGGAGCCGCCGTGCTCCCTTTGCCTAAGAACATTTGATCCAAGGACTCCCTTGTTTATCATCGTCGACTGCTTTCGTCCTGCCGGAGAAAGTCAAGGCTGCCGACAACCAAGGAGAATCTGCCGGTGGGTTTCACGCCACCCGAAGACCTCAGAGACTCCGACAAAGCTATTGAAGCCAGCCGTGGTCACGTCCCATTTGCCGATGCCAGACACTGATGACTCAACATCCTTGCTGGGCCAAAGTTCTTCACTGACTCTTTGCAGCAACAAACCATCGTCATTGAGGTGCACCGCACGCCTCCCCTGTTTCAGGACGTTTTCGATCACTCGTCTACAAGCACTGCAAGGACCGAAGCTGATGCCTCAATGACAACGTTCACCCTTTCTTCATCTCGGAAGTTCGATGACCCATGGCTCCTACTTGAAACAGAGTGCACTCAAGAAGGGCCCACTGATTCCCAGACGAAGAACTCTACAACACAAGGTACATTTGGGTTGCAGAACTATAAAAGAAGATAAGACTCTGATAGACAATATCTGGACTGGGCTTGTAGTGCATCTTCATGTACAGGTTGCCCTGGTGGGGGGATCCTCATATGGAACTGTGCCGAGAGGTACGGACTCAGTTTTCTACCAATTGCCCAACCAACTTATCTTCCTCCTAACTCTATGGTTGATATCATTTTGTTGTGTTGATTCGT
This sequence comes from Ambystoma mexicanum, assembly GCF_040938575.1. NCBI lineage: Eukaryota > Metazoa > Chordata > Amphibia > Caudata > Ambystomatidae > Ambystoma > Ambystoma mexicanum. The sequence goes on along the minus strand of NC_090926.1, from coordinate 368,398,065 downwards.
ATGCTATTTGAACTGAGTACAGTTGATGCATTTTAATGGAATCAAAGTAATTGTGGTACCACGTAGAACTGTATATATTTACCATTTTAGAATTGTCAGAGCACAAAGTGTATTATCGTGATAGTGTATATAACATCAAACCTTAATTATATAAAGATTATGTTTTAACTAACATAGTGTGTGGATATTCCTTTGTGGGTGCTTGGGTACTACACTGTACTTAAGAACCAGCCCGCATCACCTCCTGAGAAGCTAGGCCTTGATTGCTCGTCACAATACCAATAATAGAGAATCTTGGCTGGGTTCCTATGTGCCTCTCCTCTGCCATATAGAGAGCAGGAGTACAGACACCCCCCTCCAGTGGTTGCTTTACAGTGCAATATTCTGAATTAATCTGAACCACTGGCACTGCTATGGACATGTCTGGGGATGAGTGTGGTCTCGTACAGAAGGGATGTGACCAAGCAGTTCAGGCTGGACTGCCCCTTTTGAATATGGTGTATCCCCTTTTGAATGGCTTGGCAAAGAACAATGGTCTGGATGGTTGCCCAGAGCAATGCCAGAGTTTACGATTAATACTAAACCTTCCAGCCATCACCGCTTTTGTTTTACTTACTACTCTAGGCCTTACCTCCTCTGAGCATCCTCTTAATCCACTGACGATGCACCTCCACTCTCCTTTAACCCATCCCTCAGTATTCTTTTCTCTACCTCCATATCACTCTTTCCCCATGATAATGTGTTGTTCTGTGTCACTTGCACCATCTGATGTTGTTTGTGTCTCCTTGTTCATAATCTCACAACCTCCTCCAATACCCTGATTCCTACCATCTCCTCTTGACCTCCACTCCGGTGTTCTGATGTTATCCCCTCCTCCTGCAACTGTAGAGGAGAAGGTGGACATGTTAACCCTAGCTCCTGTCCACTCACCTCTGTTATACTGGAACAGCAGGAGAAGAGTCCTAGGTGGGGCACCAGGTATCATCCAAATACTGCATTGAGTGCATGAGAGATGATATGCACTTAAACAGCCATATTGAATGTACCCAGGCACTGAGACGGTGGAAGGATGTCTGCACACAATGTTGGACATCAAAAAGTTATAAGTGAAATCTGATAAGAGCAGAGTGCCGTCATAAAGGAAAGATACTGAGACTCACTGAAACGATATGGGAATACTCAAAGAATAAAGACGTAACTGAAGAAACAAGAGAAACATGTAATCGAATATGAAGAAATCATATATGCAAAGAAGATAAAGTATCTTGCTGACTAATAGATGTATATATGCAGAAACACAAGGGTCCTCATTACGAGTTTGGCGGTAACCATGCCGCTATTGGCGGCATGGCTGCCGCCGAAATCGCGTCGGGGTCCGGGTCCTCGGAATGAGGACTTACCGGGCCATTCCGAGTTCGGATGGCCCGGTAATTCCTCCCTCCAAGGACAGGAACACGGTCCTTCCCCGTTCCCATTTCAGCCCCCATAGGGCTGGATGGGAATGGGAGAGGGAGCAAACAAAGGGCCATTACGAGATGGCCCGTTGTTTGCTCCCTCTTCCCCTCGCTGGACCCGGTAAGCATGCCTGGTTTCCCCAGGCATGCTTACCGTGTCCCGCTAGGGGAACTCGTAATGCGGCGGTATGGAGTGAACAGCGCCGGCACCTTTTACGGCGCCGTTCACTCCGTACCACCAGGGTCATAATGAGGCCCAAGGTAGATGTAGATGAGACATATAGAAACTTGCTGCAGAGAAAATATAACATGGATAAAGCAGCCATGATGGAAAGATGGATGTCGAAATCGTATTAAAACCAATCAAGTTACCTCAGAGACAGACCAAGGCTGCAGAGTCTGGAGACGCTGGGAAAACAGCTTTGTGTGAGAAATAAAGAGGAGTCTATTGGCCTTGAATGAAGGATGCTACTTCAAGGCATAATTGCAAGTCACAAGGGGAGTCAAAAGGATAAGCCGTGTACTTGAGACATATTTCTCTTAGATTAAGCAAAGAAGAAAACATCTGCAAGAGCCAAGTATTAGACAATTAAAAATGCAGAAACCCTATGTAAGATGGAGTGAGCAAGTCTCCAGAGGTCAATAATGGTAATAAACACCCAGCTCAATTCAATCTAATTGCAGTAAATAGAAGGTTGAGATGGAAAAATGTGTAGTCTCCTCACACGTGATTCAGAAGTTGTAAACAAGGGCTATTCATTATGCCCAAATGAAGATAATAGTGTCCCTACACTGCCTTGAATGTCCCAGAACAGAAAACAGGCTTTGAGGTCAACAACAAAGAGAAACCTTGGCTTGGGGTCTGACTGATGAGAGATGATGGACTAATTGGGAAAGTGGGCAGTAGTCTGACGTTGCTTGCGGCACTTGAGTTTCGTTTTGCTTACACACTGATAACGATCCGAAAGTCCAAGGTCAGGAAAGCATGCCAACCAATCAGAGGGTCTATGTAGCAACATGCTATAGAATGGTGCAAAGACCACCCACTGCCATTTTTCTGCCATAATTAGTACTATACGTATTTAGAGGTGGTTTGAGGCATGCCTAACAGATAAGAGGCAGACAATATAATTATTAACACTTATACATAATATAGGTACATATGTTCCCTTAACCAATCCCTCCCTTCAATAGGTTTTATAGTTTGACACGTATGATGACGTCGTAGATGATGCATATCAATGTATAGAACCTTTGTTTAATCACATTTGGGTGAGAGTGCGTGAATTACTGCCTGTTGTTCACCAGATTGTCCTACTTTATTTTTATGCTAATAATAAAGTCGTATTTTGCCATATTCTTTGAGCCTGTCCGGTTATTTGGGTCCAAGATCATTATTGGTAATTCCATCTAGCACATGAGAGGATTCAAGGTGCTAGAGCACACAACCATCATCCTTCTGATGTTATTACCCCTTCCAACTTCTCCCCTCTCACAAACCACTCCTGCTGTCCCCCTTGTTACAACCTCGTTGCCACCTTCTCCTTGGCTATCAACACCTTCTGTCCAGTTTTTCGCTCTCTCTTGTTACCACCTCATTCTTACCTACAATCACCTCCTTTACAGTTCGTCCCTCTGTTGCTATCACTTCCTCCTGTCTCTTACCCTCTGATGTCACCACCACTTTTATGATCTGCTTAGATCTCACCACCCGCTCATACTCTCCAGTTCGTAGCCATCTCCAAACATGAGCTCCTGCTCTTGTAACCTACGCTCAGCAACTCTGGATGAGTGTTTCATACTGTGTTTCTTCCATCCCCTCTGTGGGACAACGTGTGAGATTCTGCATCCGTAACTTGTAAAGGATACAGGCTGAGACTTGTGGTTCCTCTTGAGTGCTCCTGCAGATATTTTGGGATCACGGGGCTGGACCAAGCCTAAAAATTGGCCTGTCTGCCAAATGACCATTTAGACTGGTAGGAATACCCTCACTCACATGCCATGCCATGTTGACATTGTTTGAATGCCATCAGAGATGATCATTTCTTTTCGTGTTGATTTGACATTGGTTACTTAGGTGATATTCCAACGTTTAAACGTTAGAGTGCTAACTATAGGTTGAAAAAAGGTATGCATGAATTAGTTTATTGGGCTTGAAAACATGCGAAGGAAGGTGTGAAACATGTGTCAGCCACTTAACATCAGAAAACATCTATTCATTATCGGACCATATATCACAATGCAAGTCATGATGCCATTCATGACAATGATGACACACAAACTTGGATATGACTACACCTCTTTCCACATTTGATATATATACTACGACACACAATTGTAAAAATATTTGCTACTAATTGATGTCTCCAATATAATGGGTATCATGGGCACATGACTTACCATGGAGGATATTTCCCCATTCTCCACGTTTGTCTCGGGAGGATAGCTCAGGGGAAACACGCTTTCCTTGGAAGCAAGACGACACAGAGCACCACAGGTTCGATCCCCGGGTCTGCGCTTAGAAACCTCTGGTTATTAAGCGCGTTATAAATAACCTATCATATCATTCGCATTTCTGAAAGAGGTATTGGTGACCTGCCTCTATTTTTTTTTTTTTTTTTTTTTTTTTTTAAACTTTTATTTTTAGCGGCACAAGGTTACATGGTGCAGGCAACAAGGGCACGAGTCCAGCCCGTGTAAAAGACGTAACAATACAGTACATTTAACATGGTACATTGGTCACAGCAATACAAGGCAGTGGTCGCATGAAATATATACAAATAAGTGTGCACATAGTAGGGGTAATTACAGAGAGGTGGGAGACAAGCCAGAGCTGGAGGCACTTGTGCTTCTATTGTTAAGGTATGTGTTGAATTCTGTCCAGATGTTACGGGGGCGAGATGTAACAGGGAGCATGGATATGAATTCCTCCTCGCAATTGCGTGACCAGGTAAGCATATGGAGCCATTTCCGGTGAGCCGGAGGGGAGGGATTTTTCCAATTCTGAAGGACGCATTTCTTGGCAACCATACATACAATATTCAAAAATCTAGCTGAACATCTAGTGTCATCGGTCGTCCAGGCGCCAAAGAGGACGGCCAGAGGATCTGGGTCAACAACAACCCCAATGATAGCAGAGAGAGTTTCTAGGATGCCCTCCCAGAAACCAAGCAGTTTGTTACAGGACCAAAACATGTGTAGGTGATCGGCCTCTGTCGCCCCGCAGCGGGGGCAGGGGCGTGTCGCAGTGTGAGCGAACCTAGAGGTTCTGTACGGAGTATAATAAAGTCTATTTAGGAGTTTGTACTGCATGGCGCGAAAACGGAAGTTGAGGGAGACTCGTTGGGTGTGCAGGCACATGTTCTCCCAGGCCCCATCTGATATTTCCAGGCCCAGGTCGTCGGCCCAGTCATCGCGTGCCTTGAGGGTGGGAGTAGGGGAAGCAGCCTGAAATATCTTGTAGAGTGAGGAGACCACGCCGCGGGCGCCCCCTGAGTTGGCAATGTATGCGATGGCTGGGTTGTCTGGGGGCTCGTCCGGGAATGTGGGCCATTTGGACCTAAACGCGGCCCGCAGTCTATAATATTGGAGGGTTTCCAAAGCGGTCCCGGTGTGACCCGGTTTCCAAGATCGGGGGTCAATAAAGCTGCCTTCAGGGTAGAAGTCCGTCAGTGCATGGTATCCCAGCTCCCCCCAGTGTCGGGCCAGCGCTGCGTCGTGTGTGGGTTCCAGGCCAGGAAAGGCCCACACGGGAAGCCACTTGTAGTACGGGAAGGCTCCAGGCGTCTGGGAAAGCATGCGAGACCAGGCCAAGAGGGTTGTGTAGAGAGGGTCGATAGGAGAGTCGGGTATGTATTGGTAATGCAGTAGCGCGGACATTAGGTCGATGCCGGTGGACGCCAATCTCTCCAGTTTGACATGGGGACGCGTTGGTGCACCAGGGTACCAGTGGGTGGCATGTTGGGCCTGAGCTGCGTGCCAGTAAAGTGATAAATTCGGGGCTGTGAGTCCCCCTAGTTTGTATGGAAGTGTCATGTCCGTCCACTTTTTGCGTACTGCGCCCGCGTGCCAAAGGAACTGAGCAAACAGTGTGTGCAGTCTGGCAAAGTAGTTATTCCCAGGCCACACGGGTACGTTGCTAAATATGTAGAGAAGTTTGGGGAGCAGAATCATTTTAATGAGGGAGAGCCGACCAGCAACGGAGAGCGGGAGGGCACGCCACCTGAGGATTTTAGTTTCGGCCATGCGTGTTACCGCCGAGTAATTGTCAGCGAGAAGGGAGGACTTGGCCAAGGATATGTGCACGCCCAAATATCTAAAACCATTCGGTGACCAATGGAGGGGGTATTCAGAGGCAGGTTGCTGGGTGGCCTTAGTGAGCGGGAAAATCTCCGACTTAGAATAATTGATAGTGAAGCCGGAGTGAGTGCCTATGCGAGTAATGTCCCTTAGTATTGAGTCAAGGTGTGTTGCAGGGTCTCTGATGTATAAGAGAACATCGTCCGCATATAGGGATATAATTTCGGGGCTGTCTTTCAGTCTTATACCCTTGCGGGCGTGGTGAGCACGGACATAGTCTGCCATTGGTTCAATTGCTAAGGCGAACAGTATTGGAGAGAAGGGGCATCCCTGTCGGGTACCTCTGAACAGTGTGAAAAGATCAGAAGTTAGTGTATTGATCCTAACCCGTGCCACAGGAGAAGTGTAAAGTAATTTTATAAACTTAATCATGTTCGGGCCAATACCCATATTCTCAAGGACCAGCCAAGTGTATCTCCAGGAGACCATATCGAAGGCCTTCTGGGCGTCCAGTGTGACCGCCACTGCTTGTGCCTCTTGATCAATGCGGGACATTACATTAAACAGTCTCCTGATGTTGTGGGAGGTGGACCTGCCTGGTACAAAGCCGGCCTGGTCATCATGGACCAGATATGTCATAATGGGCAGAAATCGGTTCGCTATAATTTTTGCAAAGATCTTTGTGTCGAGGTTCATTAGGGAGAGGGGTCTATAGGACCCACATTCGTCGTCGGGCTTATCGGGCTTGAGCAGCACCGTAATGACTGCCTCGCGCATAGAGAGGGGAAGAATAGAGACGCGGAGCGATTCATCCCAGACCTCGAGTAGCTTGGGGGCGAGTATAGCGACGTGTTCTTGATAGAAATCGGCAGTCAGACCGTCGGGCCCCGGGGCTTTGCCTTTGGGTAGGTCAGAGATGGCTGTTACTATCTCGTCAAGCGTGACAGGAGAGTCCAGTTCGTCACGGGTAGCGGAGGAGATCTCAGTGGTGGGGATCGAGTCAAGGAGTTCCCGCATGTGCTGTTCAGTGTGCTCAGCAGGCTGGGAGTAGAGAGATCTGTAGAACTCGGTAAATGTGTTCAGGATTTGTAGGTCAGCCCATTGGGTATTACCCTGTTCATCTTTAAGTGAGGTGATTTGCGTTCGGCCAGATTCCCATTTAGTTAGTGTCGCTAACGTTCTCCCGGGCCTCTCTCCCTCACCATATCTCCTGGCCGCTTGAGGGCGACCAAGGAAATGTATCTCGCTGACGGCGAGTTTGTTGAAAGCTTGGAGTTCCTCAGAGATCTGGGCAAGAGTGGCGGGGTCGGCACCAGAGGCGCCCTGCAGTTCCAGTTGTTTCAGTTTGCTTTCTGAACGGCTCAGCGCTGCTCTGATTGATTTCAGCACCCCAGCTTCCCGGGAGATAGACATTCCCCTGATGTACACCTTAAAGGCGTCCCACCTCACGGCGGCAGAGGTATCTCGGAGAGTATTTAGTTCGAAGAAAGACAGAATATCGTCGAGTATTTCAGCCTTAAATACCACATCTCGCAGGGCGTCGGATTTAAAACGCCAGGTGCTGAACGTCGGGACGGGTACTCCTAGTCTGGCTGTGAGTGTGATCGGGGCATGATCAGAAAGCGTGCGGGGTAAGATCTGGGAGCCCAACACCCCTCCCATGACACCTTTCGAGACAAGAAACAAGTCTATCCTAGAAGAGCTCCCATGCACTGATGAGTAGTAAGTGTAGTCTCTAAGATGTGGGTGCAGCGACCTCCAGGCATCGCAAATGTCGAGGGTCTTAATGTGAGAGTGCAACCTGCGTGCGGCGCTGGACAGAGGCCGTGGGTTGGATCCAGTCCTATCCAGGGCCGCATCAAGGATAAGATTCAGATCTCCCGCCCAAATGACCAGAGTTCCCACGTATCCCAGCAGTATAGTGGCGATCTTGTCAAAAAAATCAGGAGAATCGATATTGGGGCAATAGGTGTTGACGAGTAGATATTCTGTGTTGGCCAAAGTGCAATGTAGTATGACATAGCGTCCTTCAGGGTCAGTGTAGTTTTTATGCAGTGTGAACTTGATGGATTTATGGATCATGGTTAGAACCCCCCTGGATTGAGTGGAGTAGGAGGTAAAAAATCTAGTAGGTCCCCATGCCGGGGCCATTGTTCTGGGGATGTGGCCATTGGAGTGTGTCTCCTGCAGGAACAGTATCTTGCAATTATGTCTGTTGGCATATGCCATGATTTTGCGCGCCTTAGTGTGATTGCTTACCCCTCGGATATTCCATGACATTAAGACGGTTGCCATACCTGTGCCAGGTATCTCATTATGTAACACGTGTTCTCAATGAACGTCTCGGACCCAACAATAGTGTGCGCCCCAAGGGAGGGGGCAAAATTTACGACCGTGGCCCACTAGTGCCGGCCACATGCAACCCAGTGTGCCTTTTGTAGATAACACCCAGTTTCCCCCCCCCACCCTCACCACCAACCCATGATCAGCAGTGTACATCCCACCCATCTCCAACAGTGCACAGTCGGACCGACCCCAACTTGATCCAGCCTGTGCAAGAGCCCAACAGGGGCGAACCAAAAACAAAGAAATAGGAAGCAGTGCAATCGCAATGGGGTGCGCTATTGCCGTGTGTTAGCACGCTTGGGACACTAAGGCGTCCGTGAGAAAATAAACAGTGTTTGCGGTTTAGTGATGCATGTCACAGCCATTACCTGTGGCCGCGCCGGCCTGAATGCGAAATGGGGAGATATTGCATTTGATGAAGACAGGAATCAACATGATCACTATGAGTGGACCAACAACATGCAAAATAGAAAGTGCGTATCTGAGGGCTAAGGAACTGTGAGTGCAGCCCGGAGAGCGTGAAAAGTAGGAATAAAACAGTAGGGTGGTAGTGCGGGCAGTCCATGGATGATGAAGCCCTCAGACCGCTCAAGTAGGCGGCGATCCGGGAGAGCAAGTTTCAAATTAAGTTCAGTCATTTTCCATATCATCTCCGGCAGGTGGATGCAGAGGGATGTGTGCCTCTATGAATTTCACCGCTTCTGAGGGCACCGTGAAGAAATAAAGTTTGTTGTTAAATGTGAACTTTAGACGGGCCGGGAACAGGATGGCGTATGGAATGCTTCTCTCCCTGAGCAGGTTCTTGACCCCGAGAAATTGGCAGCGCTCCTGCTGTACTGCAATCGAGAAGTCGGGGAAGATTCGGATCACCTGCGAGTCCAATCTGAGTTCACCCTTCTCCCGCGCAAGGCGGAGGATTTGGTCCCGATCTCTAAAACTCAGAATTTTGGCGATGATGGGCCGCGGGAAGTCTCCTGGTTTGGGGCGTGGGGCTAACGCCCTGTGGGCCCTTTCGATTGTGAAGAAGGGGGACAATTCCGGATTGCCCAATAGGTCTTTCAGGAGGTTTTCGACTGCGGATTCAAGTCGGCCCTTCAGTGCATTTTCCGGGACTCCAATGATGCGTATGTTATTCCTCCGTGATCTAGATTCGAGGTCGTCGCATTTAGCGCGCACTAGTTTCATGTCCGTGACAAGGGTGGACACCGTGCTCTGCAGCGTGTTAATATTGTCCTCGTTGGAGCTGATCCTGTTTTCGGTTTCGGTGATACGCGACCCTTGTTGGTCCAGTTTGGTTCGTAGAGATGCCACATTTGCATTAATGTCATCTAGCTTCTCGTGAAAAGCTGCGAAGTTTCTGGCCATGGATTCCATAACGACCGTCAGGTCTGCGGGGGGGGCCTCTGCAGGGAGCGGTGCTTCGATTTGATCGCATGATGTATGGGCCGAGTCGGGTCTCGGGGTGGCCTTAGCAAACTTGTCCATGGCGCCAGATTTACCGGTGTTCCTGGACCTGTTGGACATCGTGGCGTGTTCCAGGGAGTCAGACTCGTGAGGTTATCGTGAGACGGGGCAATGCACCGGTGCGGCGTGGAGGACCTTAAAACCGAGTGCCGGAGGTAGCGGGCGAGAGGTTCGTTCTGACGGAGCCCCGCACGGCTCTTAGGGCGGCATACAGATTGACCCAAGGGGTTGTGGAGAAATGCCGCACATACAGGGCCCACCAGCTCCTCACCTCAGGCTCGGTTCGCAGTCGTTAGTTGGTTCAGGCCAGGAGCGTTTTCAGCGGAGTCTTCAGCGGATCCCTCCGCGGCCCCCGCGCTCCGGCCCCGGCCCCAGTCGCAAAGCAGGTGGGCGCGGTGGCGATAGATAGGGAGGCGGCCCGCCGGGTCGCCAGCTGCGACGGAAGGAAGTCTGCGACACCGTCCGCGGCGTCGACCGGCAGCGCACGGGCCTGGTTCGAAGCACCGCGAACACAGGGTCAGAAGGTCCGATTCAGGGCCAGTGACTCCTCTGTTTTGGGGGCAAACATTGTCTGCATCAGAGTGTTCCATGCCATGATTCCCTCACTACTTTCATGCATTCCTCTCTGTAGCTCTCTGTGCCACACTGCTGTCTACGCTATAACCATCTTCGCAAGTCCGACCACCAGGTTTCTATTCTAGGGGCTTCTGCTGATTTCCACGCCATAGCTATACTACGTTTCAATATGCAGATCAGGTCTTTCCGCTCCTTCTTGTGTGCATCTTGGGCATGTCTGGTCTCCTCGCCCCACCACAAGAGACAACCTATGTGGAGCCATGTATGCTCTGTGTGTTACGTACAGTTGGGTGAGTTTAAATCTGGCATTCCTAGATACATTTTTTATGTACAGCAGTGCTCTCCCCCATTCTGCATCTGTAAAGGTTCTCCCTATGTTTGCTTCCCATTTACCATGCATCTTCAGCTGCGCTATCCCCAGGCTACCCAGAAGAAAGTAATTTATTCTGGCGATCATGTGTCCCCCTTCTGCCACGTCATACATGGTGTCCCATTTCTCATTGGCTCCTTCCTTGTTCTGCCGACTCAGCCACTGACTCAATTCTCTTTACCATGCCTAAGAACTGGCCTTTGTGGATGCCATATTCGTCGACCAGGGTCTGAAAGGTTATTGTCTCCCCTTCTTTTACCAGGTCCCCTACTGTGGCCATGCCTTTTCCTTATCAGTATTTCCTTTACTGTCCTAGTGTGCCTGCTGTTCACTGACTATCGCTGCTAAAGGTACATGTATAGAATAGGGTTCTGGGCTACCCAGGAATTTCCAAGTCCTGCACCATGTTTCTTTGCCTAGGTGCAATAGTTGGTAGGGTATCTCTAAGGCTAGCTCCTTTACCCACAGTATTTCCTTCAGAAAATATCGCTTTAGCAACAGCTGTAATAACAGTAGGCCTCATTCCGAGTATGGAGGTAGTCATGGTGCTATTTGCGCAATGACTACCTCCCATACCAGTACCGTGTCCGGTTTGGTGAGATGGGAACTTACCGGTCCAGTCCGACCTTGGCTAGACCGGTAATTCCCCATTCACCAAACCCTTCCCCCTTCCCATTTGAGCCCCGAAAGGGCTCAATGGGAAGGGGGAAGTAGCTAATAACGGTACCGCAATTTGCGGTACCGTTATTGGCTCTGATTTGATTTGCCTTAGCGGGTCCCATCCTTAACTCCTGGTAAAACCAGGTAAAACCAGGCGTTAAGGAAGGGACCCGCTAAGGGTACTCGTAGTAGGGCGCAAAGGGATTACCGGCACCGATGTCCTTACGGTGCCCGGTATCCCTTTGCGGCCACCTCGGAATGAGGCCCAGTGTGTCCTGTGTGACTTGGTCTCCCAACCAGCGCACCATGTGCTGCAATTGTGACGCTACGTAGTAGCCCTCAAAGTGGGGTACTTTTATCACATCCGCATAGTAGTCTCTCTGTAGAGTGCTCAAACCTATTTTGTTTCTGCCCCCATCCCGCAGGTATTCCCTCATCAGCATGTCCAGTCTTCGGAAGAAGGCCACTAGTATGTTGTATGGCACATTGGCAAAGCAATACAGGAGACGGGGGAGCACTACCATCTTCAGGAGGGCCGCTCTCCCCGGCTCTCCAAGGGGGAGCAACTTCCAAAACCTCATAGAGCTGGCCACCCCTTCCATGGCTTTTTGTGTGTTGTTTCTGTGTGATCATGTCACACGTTAATGCCTAGGTAGCAGAATGTTTATGTCTCCCATCGGAGAACCAACTGAGGCAGGCGTTGCCTGTCTAGGTCTCTAAGTCCAGCAAGTAGAAAGAGACAGGATTTTTCCCGGTTTACTCTGATCTCTGACAGCTTGGCAAACTGATACATGACCTCTAACGGGAACGGCAAGTTATCGGCTGCCCTGTTTACCTACAGCAACATGTCGTCCGTGTTAAGGGAGATCAGGTGTACCACCCCATCCAGGAGTATTCCTGCATCTGCATATTCTTTCCTAAGGAACGCGGTCAGCGGTTCCAATGCAAGTATATACAACGTTGTGACAATGGGCATCCCTGCTTGGTGCCTTTCCGCACTTCCCATGCTTCCAAAAGCATCCTACCTGTCTTTATTTGGGCCTTAGGCTCTGGGAAAATCAATTTCACCCACCGCAGGAAGACATTGCAGATTCCAAAGTGCGCTAGAGTGGCCATCATCCAGTCCCACCGGACTGAGTTAAAGGCCTTGACGGCATCTAACGAGGCCACAGCCTTGTCCTCAGACTGCTGCTTCATGCTATCTATCACATGGTGTAGCCTCCTCAGGCTCCATGTGGTGTTCTACCCTGCAACGTACCTCATCTGGTCTATGTGTACTAAGTCTCCTAGTACTCTTTTTAGCCTGTTGCCCAGGATTGCTGTTAGGATTTTACAGTCCTGGTTCACCATCGAGAGGGGCCTATATTATCCGCATTGATGTGGTTTTGCCCGGTTTGAGGATCGGTGTAATCGTCGCCTCTCTCAGGCTGCTTGGTAACATGCAGTGTTCATATGCCTTTGTGAAGACTTCCAGTAGTCTGGGCGCCAATAAGTCTGCGTATGCCTTATAGAACTCCCCTGGGAGTAAGTGTGGTCCTTGGGTTTTAGTGGTCGGGGGTCTTTTATTACTTTGTGTATTTCCTCTAGTATCAGCAGCCCGTCTGGCGCTTCTACCTGGTCTGGGTTTCGGTAGGGCTGTATGTCCTAGTGCTTCTTCTACATCTCTGTCTCCTTCTACCCCATCATCTTGTACATGGATTCGTAGAACCTAGTAAACATCTTATTGAATCCGTGTTGGGTTCGAACTAGGTCCCCATTAGTGTCCTTGATGGCATTAATTCCGTCTCTCAGTTCTTCGTGCTTACATAACCGTGCCAACAGTCGCCCCGGTTTGCATGTAGGTTTTGGGAGTATTTTGCAAAGTCACAGCGCCGTAGCTTTTCCCATTCCCCCATACCTATTTACCTCAGTTCCACCAGATGTCTTGTCACTGCTGATCTCCCCCTCCCTGCACTTTCCAGGCCTGCTATCTCGTTTTCAATGTCTTCCAGGGCCTTCTGTATTTCTGACCTGAGGCCTCCCATCTTTCTTATTGCCTTTCCTCACACCACCACCTTGAACGCGTCCCACACAGTGTCCACCCATGCCACACTACCCGTATTAATGCTAAAATACTCCTCTATCTGGGTTCCCAAGTAGTCATGGAACAGTTCGCCCAGCAAGGCTTTTGCTTTCAGGCACCAGGTGGGTATTCAGGGTTTCAGGGCTCTGCTCCGAGAGTGTCCCGGCTTTGTAAATTATGCCCTTAAAGTCACTCAATGTTTCTTCCACAGTGAGCATGTAGTTTATCTGTGTGTGCACCATGTGGGGGGCTGAGAAGTGTGAATAGCTTCGCTCTTCCCTGTTTCTCTCCCTCCATATGTCCACCAGTCTGAAGTCTCGCATTAGGCCAAGGGTTTTGGCCGGCGGAGCTGGCTTCTTGTGTTTCATGTCCGATCTATCTAGCTCTGGGTTAAGAGTACAGTTGAAGTCCCCTGCCCACACCCACGTCCCCTTTCTATACCTGGGCAATCTGGGATACAGTGCTCTAAAGAACCCTGTGGCTTCGTGGTTTGGGGCATAGGTGTTTATGAAGCAGACCTCCCTGCCCTCCCACAATCCTTGCACAACAACCACTCTTCCTTCATCTTTGTTGAACTCTAACAGCTCAATTGGGGCTGTTGGGACGATCCAGATGAGGACCCCTCATGCATATGCTGAGAAAGGTGAGCCATATAGTTTGCCCACCCCCACTTTCTCACTGGTGCGTCGTGACGGTCTGCTGTTAGGTGCATTTCTTGCAACATCACCACCTGTGTACCGTTCCTGGACAAGTAGGCCCGTATTCATAGTTTCTTGATATAGTTATCGAGGCCCCTTAAATTGCAGGTGACTATATTCACACCTTCAGGTCTCATGGTTGTTTTTGGTTTCTGGGCCTCTTGGTTCCCACCACCCCCTAAGCCTATTTAATGGCCCTCTGTGTCTCGTCTGCACACCCTGATGATTCAATTCCCTGTTGTATCTCATAGTTATGCATTCCTGACTCAATGTCCAATGTTCATGGTTCCACATGTCTGTTAACATAACGGTTCCCCCAATATTCCCTCTGTTTAAAACCCCTCCCTTTGCCCCTAACCAATGACACTTTACCAAACCAAACAATGGCCCAGCAGTAGTGTTCCCGCTCAGGCCCTGCTGCTTCTCTGACTCCCGGTTTGCCTCCATCAGGCAGTGTGCAGCAGCTTGACGTCTTGAAACTGACGTCCAAAGTTCTGACTGGGGTGTGCGGTTGCAGCTATGGTGGCCTCCCCATAGGCACCTGGCTGGTGTTATGGGGTGTCTGTTTCCTGTGCTCCCGCATACCTCTTCACTATGTGCTTCCACCTTCGTATTCCAGCCTGTTGCTGTGCAGTGGCTCCCAAAGTCTGTTCCATAATGTGTTTAGTGTTCTTCCATTATGGAGCCTCATTGTTCCTTCTCGGGAGTTGTGGTATCACCCGTGTGTCCATCCAGGATTGTGCTTCTGCTGTGGTGTTGAAAAATTGTGATTGTCCGTCGTGCAATGTCTTCAATTTCGCAGGGTATATTAACATGAAGCGCAAGTTCGCTCTCCGCAACTGTTCTTTGGTCGGGCCAAACAGTGCCCTCCGCGTCTTGACCAGGGCGGTGTAGTCTGGGTAAATTGCGAGTTTTGAGGATCCCCTTGTGATAGTTCCTCCTTTTCTGGAGAAAGCAAGTATTGTCTCTCTGTCCTTATAATTGTGGATCCTGGCTATGATTGGTCTTGGGGGCGCGCCCGGAGGTGGTCTATTCGTCAATGATCTATGCACCCTTTCCACTGCAAATCCATGCGTTAGCTTGCCTGGGCCCACGTCCTGCAGTAACATGCTCTCAAAGTATTCTGTGAGGTCTCTACCTTCCTCTCCTTCAGGAAGTCTGAGTATCCTGACATTATTTTGTCAGGCCCTTCGTTACGCATCCTCCACGTGGTGTTCCAGAAGCTTCACCTTGTCTATCAGTTCTGCCACTTGAGTCTGGGCACTAGCTATGTTTGTTGTGTTATCCTGTACTTGTTGTTCTGCTGTTCCTAGGTGGTCCACCAGCGCCCTGACATCCTGTCGGAGTAGGCCCACATCCACTATGACTGAATCAATTTTGTATTCCAGTGCTGTTTTTAATGCTGCTATGGCCGCCAGGATGGGGCCTTCCTCTTGTGCGGCCACCTGTTGTGGTGCGGATGTGCCTGCTTGTTCCTCCTGTTGTTTCCGGCTTCCGTCTTCTTTCTGTGTATAGGCTTCCCTGACAGTCTGTCTGCCCTTCCCTTTCTGGCCCTTCTCTGCCATTGGGGTAAAATTGAGGTGCCCAACTTGCTGGTATCCTGGGTCTTGGGTCTCTTGATACTCCTCCCAGGGGTCTTGAGATTTGCTCCCCTGCTGGCAACTGTTCCGGCTTTGCTTCGCTCTCTGGGCACAGCCTCCTCGCGTTCCCATGTGTCACCAGACTCTCTATTTCAGTCCCAATGCCCTTTACTCTGGTCTTTGCCTTATGCTACTAGTTCCAGCTCTTTTGCGCCCTTGTTACACTTGTGTGACCTCACAGGGGCTTGACGTCTGTATTCAGAACAGCAAGGGTAGGAAATGTACTGCCACTAACGTAACCGTACTAAAAAATCACCTTTCTGCATGTGTCTCTCAAACTCTGAACTAAACACAACCAAACCTCTACAGCACCACAAACTTCACAGAAGCACAACAACGAAACAAACCACACATAATCTCGCCCAACACCACATGGCGGCCACTAACCAAAAATCACACCTACGCTCGGTGAACAGTGTATCCACCCTGAAGCAGCCAACAGCACTTCAGAGCTCTCTTGCTCTGCTCCCGCTCAATCCCACTAATCCACCCGCTGCCCTGCTTGCATTACAGATCCGCTAGAACGCCAAGAGCCACGGAGTTGGCAACAGTGCAGAATATAAAAGCCTTTAACATATAATGCATGAAGCACTGGCCCAAAGTTCGCCACATTCCATGCTGATATACCCATCTCCATCCCCGCATGTCTTTCTTAGGCAACAATCTGTAGGAATATCAGTTGCCTCTGACGTGCCACCTTCAGGATCCCTTCCCCTTCCCCCAGATACTGTTAACATGCGTTTCTCACCTTTAAAGTTGGGCCTGATCCGGGCATCATATCCAGATATTTTGCCCATCAGCTTG
This sequence comes from Ambystoma mexicanum, assembly GCF_040938575.1. Taxonomy (NCBI): domain Eukaryota; kingdom Metazoa; phylum Chordata; class Amphibia; order Caudata; family Ambystomatidae; genus Ambystoma; species Ambystoma mexicanum. The sequence goes on along the minus strand of NC_090926.1, from coordinate 368,381,692 downwards.
TCCAGAAAGTCTGACGGCGACATGGGGGACAGCTTGGGAGGGGAGCGGGCTGAAGCGCTCACCTCTTTGGAGGCAGCCAGGCTGGGGAGTAGGAGAAAATAAAGTTATTCGTTATGATTGCTGTGACATATTCACAACAAGAAAAATCATTACCATATCAAGATGCACATGTCAGAGACAACATTGTTTTTAAAGCCTCTTTTAGATTAACACAAAATGAACATCCCATTTTTTTTTAACTCGTGCTTAACACTCATGCACAGACAACTTGTACATCCTTTACATTTTTTACTGATTAAAGAACTTTGTTACAAGGAGATGAAGGAAGCTGGACTCATTCATGAAATTGCGTCAACATGGGAAGTAAGAAATAGATCTCTGAATGGTTGTGATCTAGATTCAACATCTTAATCATAAGATCACATTTCATATTTTCTGCAAGAGCACTTTTCAATAAAACTACTAGACCACATATTGTCTTAGAAATGAGACAATATGTCATTTATTTTGAATACTAGATCATATTTGAAATTAGCAAATACAACACATTTCAGTGTAGTAGCTGAGCCCCATCTCAAATGAACCACTAGACCACATAGCCACTAAACCATATCCAGAATAAGCCAATCAAATGCATCACAACTGTGCCACTAAAGTACATGCCAATTTAGTTAAAAGATAAAATGTATCTTAACATATTCAGACCACATCTCAGTTCCACAACTATGCCACACCTGAATATAAGCATTAAACCACCATTCAAACGACCTATTTTATAGCATGAAAAACTCATCACTAGAGCAAATCTCAAATTAGTCACTTGTCTACACATCAATTTGGCTACTATCCATAACTCAACTTAGCCACTCTGCCACATTTGAACTTAGTGACTAAAGCAGATGCGACTTTGACCACTAAGCCACATTTCTCATAGGCTCCATGCCACAACTTAACCACTAAACAAAAAACTTAACTTAGCCCACAGCTACATTACATCTCAACTTAAACACGAGAACACTTCTCCACTCAACCAGTAGACCAGATCTAAGCAAGTCAATGCTGCAGCCTCTGCAGCAGCTCATACCTCTAAACTAATTTACACCTGTAGACCTTTCCTATCGCCAGATGGCTGCATTACCTTGGCTAGAGCTCTCATCCTATCGAGGCTAGACTATTGCAATGCTTTGTATGCTGGCACGAATAGTAGCAACCTTAAACAACTACAGGTGATCCAAAATAATGCAATAAGAGCGGCACTCAGTATCCCAAGGAAAAAGCACATTACTAATTCAAGAAGGAATGTCCACTGGCTGCCAGGAAAGATCGAATCGCTTGCAAACCCCTATCTCTGAAGCACAAATGCCTGTGCAACTCAGCTCTGAGATATCTGGCGAAACAAATCACTAAACTTCAATTCAGCAGACCAACACGCTCTACCCAAGCACACTTACTATCCATCCCGCGATTCAAACGACAGAAAGCAGGAGGCAGCAGCTTCCCAGTGGTAGCCGCCAAACTCTGGAACACACTGCCATTATCCTTAAGAGTTGAACCTTCCTTCTGGACCTTCAGAAAAAGCCTGAAAACTTGGCTCTTTGCACAGTAACGTGCTCGCAACTTCACCCTTGAGTAACTCCTGCCTTACTGATACTACCCTGTTTAGTAGATGTACTGTATACACAACTAGAAATGTACGTGTATCTGCTTCTTGGCTAACTTGTCACTCTTTTTCAACTGTCTTTGTCAAAACTCTTGCTGCTGTATCGTTTCATTAACTGTTAAGAAATGCGCCCAGATGCCTGAGGGTTAGGTGCGCTATATAAATGTATAAGTCAATAAATAACAATAAATCTTAACCTGTCAGCTTAACCACTTGATCACATCCAAACTAACCGATCTTAACATAGCTTCTAGGCAACATCTCAATGTGATCACTTGACCACATTTTATCAATGTGATTGGGACAGTTCTCAACTCAGCCACTACACTCCATCACTACCTATTTAATACCTTAGACCACTTCTCAACTTGCCTTGTGGAGAGAAGCCCACTATGCCTTATCTGAATTTAGTCACTACCCCATATACAAAATGTGTTACTAGGAAATATCTTAACTTAACCAGTGAACCTCAGCATAGTGAATACATCAAATACCAATCTACTCACTAAATTACATCTCAGCGTAGCTAGTAGCCAAAATCTCCACTAACCACTAGCCCCATTCCAACTTGTCAGCTAGGCCACGTCTCCACTTATCCACGGTTGCACATCTTAATGTAGTCACAGACCACAACAAAATTCTGGTATTCGACTGCATCTCAACTTTCCTACTAGACAGGATCATCACTTAACCACCTTTAATTTTAATAGATGGACTAATTTCCCCCCTGGAGATTCACCGAACATCCCCCTTGTGCTCCTATTAAATGTCACCTTCTCACGGGGAGGCCAACCAGATGATGAGGCGTGCCATTTATTTCCTTGTTAATGGTGTACTATTAAAATGCCATTGTTCAGACTGTGCTTTGCAAGCGGGCCAGCAAGAATGTTCCTGTGGGGTACATCAACACAAAGGAGGATGGGGAAGCCGGAGGCGGGTATGCAGGAAGTACCTTAGGTAGAGTGCTCTGTTGCTTCCAAGGTAGGGTGCGTGCTTGTAAATCCCATTGCTAGAATTTTGAGGAGTGGATTTTGTGACCTCTTTTCGGTGGCAAATCTAACTTTCTACTTCTGTCCAATGTTTCTTTGTGGTTTTAAACCAGTTTCTTATGGGTAGGTGCTGGCCGGTATCCCTAACATTTTGGGCCTAATTCAAAGGATGTTTTTCAATTGGATTGCGCCATTGTACAATGCTTCTGTGAATTAGGCCCTTTGTCTTCGGTTCTATGTGATTGTAAACTTTTACAACGAAAAAATACTGATTTATTTAATGTAGGGGTTTCTCCCCAAGCCCACTGTTTCCCTATGTTTGTAACCCCGCCCCAACACCTCCCCATATTTTTTAACCCTTTACCACAACCCCATATATATATATTTAATACAATGTCGGTATTTTTTCATTGTAAATGTTTTCTTTATTAAATACCTCTCTGTTTTTTATTCGTTATAATCACTGTCTTGTGCAGGGTGAGTGGTTTCTTTGCCCAAAAACGACACAGTCAATGTTGATCAGATTTCCCTGCTCCATGCCTGCGAAGCACGCCACTTTCACAAAAGTACTTAGCCCAACCAATGCTTACAAAAAAAGTATTCATGCAAAACCAAATATACGAGCGGCAGTAGGTAAAATACATCCCCAGGCCTCGATGCACAAATCAGGGTGCAGCAGAAAGGCCACTCCATGCGATTCACCGAGGAGGCGCTGCAGACAATCACCTGGTGTCGCCACTCATTGACCGTCTCAGTGCATGAAAACTATATACATTTACTGGAGGGGAGATAGCGAGGCGGGGATGGAGAAGCCGAGTACTTGGGTTCCGTGCCACCAGCTTCAGGCAGCACTGGAATGAGAATGCGGAGCTGGGAGCGCCGCGCGGCTCTCAGAGCTCACACACATAATACCCCCGGGCTCCTAATAAGAGCCTGTTCACTAATGTGTTTACTCCTCTAACAGATTCTGAGGAGAAGACTCGCTTCCCGCCAAGCGTCCGCCGCAGCGCTGCGGCAGCGGGAAGTGTCGCTTCAGAGCTGGTGCAGCTGCAGACTGGCGCGCTTTTTTTTTTATTGGGTGGCGTTTTCTTTCCCTGTCTCTCAAAACAGGTTTTTCTTTATTCCCCTTTTAAGCTCGCAATTCTCTCACCCATCCTTTTGCCCCCTCCCTCCCTCCCTTCCACATCTTCCTCCTCACTATTTTAATTCATTCCTCCTTCCTCCTCCTTTCCTTCCTTGCTTCCTGTTTTTCTCCGCCCCTTTTAACCACTGTATAGTTTTCTTCTATCCTTTCTTCCTCCTTGTCCCTTTTCTTCCTTCTCCATTATTGACTCCCATTAATCAACTCTGTCTTTTTTCTTTTCTTTTCTTTTCTTTTCTTTCCTTTTCTGCAATTGCTTGCACTCTTTGCCCTTTCGATAACGCTTACACTGTCTGCATCTAGTGTTCCTACACATTTACAACAACACTGCATTGGTGTGGGAAAACTGCATACAGATTCCACTTGCTGCACTGACATGAACATTTTGATGACACTGTAATGGCCATGTGCGTGCGGGATGTCTAGACAATGCCTCCGCTCGCACAGCCTCCTGCAATACCCTTTTGCGGTTCCATGATTAACCTCAAAATTGGTCGTTGTAGGTTGCTGGGGTGTCAGGTGGTGCACAGCGGCAGGGAGTGGGGGAAGCGACATTGACCTTGGCCATCATTTCTCCCCACCGTGCCGATGCTCCTGGCATGGTGCCTGGGGAAGAGCATCTGGGGATCCACTGCTTGCAGGTGGTGAATCCCCAAATCAGATCTGCGGGGTGCAGATATTTCAAAGAATATCCTGGATGTAACCAGATCACCATCAGTTGGGCTAAAATGTGTGGCAATACCTCATTCAAGAGAAGATTCTGCAGGGTGTGTCTCTCACCACGATTTACATGATGTCATGTCATGCAATTTCCATGTGATGCCGTGGGCAAAGTGGACATTTTCTAGTGGGAACCAAAGCCTTGACCTTAAAGGTACTGTTAAAAGTAACAATATTAATAACACATCATTCTAACTTGGGGTCATTTGACTAATCAAAACCATTTTTTCTCTAATTTGCAAGGACATAATGCCTGAGTAAAGGTTTCTGTGGTCTCACCGATTCTTGAGCAAGGCCGTGTCATATTTCCCTTCTGGATTCTTCCAGCACTCACAATAGCAAGAACGGCTTCTTCGCAGACTCAGAAATCTGGTCCCAGAAGATGTGCCTTTTTCAGAAACCTTTCTGAATTTTTGGCAAGACATTTTCAAATCATAAAAGATGCTTTTTTAGTTGGAGACACCCCATTGGTTAGACCTAGAAGAGCTATATAATTGTCTTTTTGCTTTTCATAATAACACATCTCCCATCATTATACTGGCGAGTCCCAGGATCTCAGTGGGAGGCTACAATGAGGGCCACATGGAAGAGTCATTCATTTCTGCCAACACCTGGGTCCACTCTTGCTTCATCGCCACCTTCAGAATTGCACTTGCAATGTTTTGGACATTTACAAACACGTGGCATCTGCTTGTGCCTTTATTCCTAGTCAACCTCAGTCTGCAGGGATCTAGGTGTTCACAGGGAATGTTAATTTACTACTGCCTCTTACTGGGAATGTTTTTTGTCCCCACAACATTGCATTATCGTCAGAACTACTGCCCTCCTTGACTATGTCTCAAAACCCCTCTATGGTATTTTGTGGTTGTACTCAGAATTTCTCTCTTCTCTTTCACATCAATTATCGATTCAGATATTTTTTGAGGTTCAAATCTTTGTGATTTGTACACGAGAAATAAAGTTACACAACCAGCAGCCCAAAGAGTAGCAAACATTGCAACAGTGCCCCAGGCAAGTCAACTCTATGTCCAGTTGATATATACCGTGTGAGGACATGGATGCATTGACAGAGCGCTGACAGTAATGCAACATTGTTTCTTGCGTCCTTGCCGGTGTAAAAGAAACAGATATCAAATCTAGTCATATGCAATGAGCAGGCTATGTGCATAGAAATGTTGCTCAAAGCAGATCACTCTAAATTATTCATCAACATAGATCATTTACTCAAAAGTGAAGAAATGATCCATTTATCCTACCTAGAGTATATATTTTTGTTTTTCCAGGAGCCTTTGCATTAATAGTGAGGTAGTCTTTGTATGATGTATGCATCAAGTCACTGATTCATTACCTCGGATTTGATGTGGAATGCATCTCACTAATAGGAAGTGGATGAGGCTTTTGGAGGCGACGCACCATGAAAATAAATGATGATATGGTTTTCTATCCCCACAGTCTGATGCACAGCCTGTCAGTATACATCTCCACCTGCAGGAAATTACATATTTATTTGAGCTTGGATGGTTGGCATCATCGAATGGCAATGCAACTGGAAAGACTGCTGGCACTGTCTAGGTCAAGTGTATTTCTCAAAGCAGCAGTCCAATATAATATTTGATCAAATATAGTTTAAATGTTGTAAAAAAACACCAAACATTAGATACGACATGTTTAAACAAAGGAAGGCTTCCCAATGTTCTCGAACCCCGTCCTTTTAAGGTGCCAAGGAAAGAGTTTAAGAAGAAAAGACAGAGTAATTGAGCCCATTCTGCAGAGAGAGGTTTAGAAAGGCAAAACGACCCACAGGGAAACTACAGCTACGTTTCTCATTTATAAAAAATGTTCTACATGGCCAGGGAACCTGAACGGGCTGCTGATGGCTATGACAGATGCAGGCACAGAAACCATTCACCTTTCCTGCTCCGCTTCCCAGCACTTCACCCAGAATGTCTAATGGCAGCGTGTTTCTGCACATTTAGCCAAATGTCGACTTTCGAAATAGTCAGTCATGCGGGGAGATTGTTTGTGAAAAGTCAAGAAAAGAATTTTATATTGGAAAGAGTGGTTTGAAAAAGGGATTAATACTCTCTGGGAAATATAGGATCGGCGTGAATGGTGCTTCTTTGATGAATTGAGAAGTATGCTTAAGCGGGGGGCTGTAGGGAAGGGTACACAGTCACCCCGATGTGGATCTTCCGATGACAATACCAAAGGCGCTCAACCCTGCTATTGTGCAAAAGTTGGCCACATTTTGCACCCTTCTAGTTTTTATTATCAGGTGGAGAATGAAGAAAGTGATGGTTTCAGAGTCTGGTCAGAGGTCTTCAATATGGCAAGGCTCTCCAAGAGACTAAAAGGAGGAATCTTATCTTCCCCAGAGAGTGCAGACAAGCAATGCTGAACAACACCGAATGTTGTAGATTTAGGCCGGAGACTAACTTGTGGAATAGATTTCCTTAGATCGCGTTGCACACCGGAAGTAATGTTTAGAACTCGGCTTTGGTGCTATGGCTGTGTTTGAGAGGATATCGCAAATACCTGACATGTCTTCATTTGCTCTTAGAATGACCAATAATTAGAAGGCTTTTGGAGACGTGACGCACAGCTGATTAGATCAAAGAATAGATGAAATGGAGATGTAGGAGTTTTTAGGTATATATAAAGCTGGCGTTAACTGGAAAGGGAAATTCTCCCCAAAAACTAAAAGCTGTTCTGCAAAAAAAAAGCAAGTAATCGCCCATCCTGAGCCTTACCTTGCTAAAGCCGAAGTAGTGCTGCCACCATTAGATTCCGAGTGACATCAGTCAGCAGTACACTCCCCTGATTTGATGATTTATTTCTCTAAAGTTGTATAACTCCTTTCCTAAAATCCACGCGATACTCCACGCCAACTGCTTAGTATGTTCGACAATATATTTCCTATACATACTGTACATCCTTCTTTACTTTCCCCTTGGAAGCAAACAGTGACACACACAAAATGTACACCGAATGAGGTACATAAGACCCAAAAAGGAACAACAACAACCAAAGCAAAAACTACCATGAAAGATGAAAGTTTATTTGCTGATTTTCCGTCGATAAGTAGCAGGTGACCCCGAAAGGTGATAATTTTAGATGTTTATGATTTGCTTGCTTGAGTCACTCTTTTGGACGTTTTCAATAATAATTCCATGTTTTATTTAGCACATCATGGTGGATTCCTCCAGCCTTACTGTAGGAATAGGCGTTACTGTGACCGAATTGAAAGTTACTCAGTTTGTCAGCCTGAGATGGAAGAAGGGCTGAATTGGCCCTGCTGGGATTCGAACCTGTGACTGTAGCTTGCACAGATCTCTAAAGTGTGCGACTCACTGATCTATGGTAATGATTTTTTTCATGGAGATTGCTGGTAATGTGCTGCTTGATCCTGTAGGCTTGTTTTATTCACTGTATTGCAATCTCTATTCATCTTTGTATTTTGGCCTTAAATTGGTCAATAAATGTTCAGGCATCTGGCTAGTGGTTAGTACCCTCGCTATGCACGCTCCCCTGGCTGGCAGACCCCTGGGAATGCGTAGATAGGAGCATAGTCTCTCTGCTCTCCTCATTTCCTGGCGGGATCAGTGCCTCAAGCATAGCCTTAGATAGTCTCCATGCTCCATTCAGCGGCTGCTTGTCTCCTGCACTGCTCTACATTCAGGAGATGTGTCCTCCAGCTGTAAATGTGACAATCATTCAAAACAGGCGCAGCACTCCTCTACCAGCTGTTTGACCAATATTATTTGTATGTTAGTCAAACATGTGGTCACACTAGGAGGGCGACACAGATGCCTTGTTTAACTTGATGTTTTTGCCACCCATAGAGGTCTTTTCACAGGTCAATAGCGGCCAGGTTACTTCCTAGTGCAAGGAATGCCTTCCGTTAAAGGGGTATCACATACAGAGGTAATTGGTACTGGACAAGAGTTTAACTGTCTTGATTTACTCTTCGCTGTGTATCTTCTTTCAGGAGCAGCGTTGGCCAGAAGTATTTGCAGACCATTCTTTCCCTAAAAAGATCATCTGAACTTCAGGCATATTTATATAGAAATATGATTAGTAAGTACCCTTTAAGCGTGGTCCCTATCATCCTGAGGCTAGGATTCCCTTGTAGGCCATTGGGTTACAGGCGGATGCTAAAGAAGAAAAGCTGTATCATTACATATCACCAAGGAGACAGCATCCAGCAGAGGATAAGTATCCCTCCTCATCAGATCATCAAAGGAGTGGCCAAACAGATACAGCAGTACATCTCCCAGTCTTTAGGATATAGCAGCTGTGATGTCACACTTCTGTGAAGCTACATCTGATGGGGAAGCAGACCCACCCATGAAAGCCGAATATGGGAGTATTCAAGACTCTGTCTCTGGGTGCTATGATGAGTCATGGGACGACCGAGGCGATGAGGATGACGATGGGATCAAAGCACAATAGTCAATAATGGGCTCTCACACAAAACCGAATAATGCTTTTTATGATGGTGGTAGCAGAAGGAAGAATCACGCACCTTAGAGAGAAAGGTATTTGCACCCAGGAGGGAGCAAGACAAAGGTACAGTGACAACGTTCTTGCTGGCCAGAAGATGTATAATGGCTCTTGGCCACCTTTTACCACCGCTTGCTCGCAGGTCCTCCAATCATAGTGGTTTAACAGATGAATGTAGATGGTGACCATCCTTTGCCTTAGTAATAGCAGAGGCAGGCTATACACCCCAGAGAAGTGGGTCAGCAGAGGAGGCACCCAAACAATCACAATACATTGTATCCTAAATAAGAAAAATGTCCAATCAAGTCTACATCTGGAAGTAGCACCACAGAATAACACTAAAACGCGAACAACCCTCCTTTGCAAGGGAAAACACAATACAAGCAGGCTGAACACTAAATCAGAAAGCATGCTGGACATCTGGGAGTTCATTTTCAGGGGATACCCGCTAGATCTCCACCTTAGCCCTTGTCAGTGGTGACTCAAAATCATCAAGCCGGCCTTTGGAATGCTTTGCATGGTTTCAAGTCAATCTGTTTGATGTCCTCCATTCCGCTTGATGTAGCCCAGTCACAGCAACGGTGTCCCTGGAACTGGGCAGGTAAACTGGTCTGATCAGTCTCTCAGTGGTGGAAAGCAGCTTTCAATTTGGTTGCCTCAAATTGCTTGAGTGGCAACGACTGTACCATGCCACAGTAATGTGTTTGAAACTGTTGGCTGGCTTGATCCGCAGTTCAGCATGTGTCTGATGGGCTGAGATGGCAGTCGTTTCACGAGGATGTGCTGGTACGACTGGTGGCTTGATGCTGACTTGATAGCTTGATCACAAATTGGAATGTGAGTAGGTTCTGCCAGTCAAAAAACATATCACTTCCAAGTTAGTTGGATGCTTTTGGGTCTTCTTCCAAAGAACCGTAAGAACTGGAACTCTTGTCTGGTCTTCACCTTCAGGCTTAAGTCTTCCTTTAGGCATCTGGAAATCTGGAAATCCTAGCTCTCTTGTCCTCAGCAGCCGGCACGTGCTTTGGTTCTTCCAGCACCTTTGCCTTATGTTCTCCAGGAATATTAAGGATTCTCTTGCCTTCCCCTTGGTAGGTGGGCTTCAGACATTAGCTCTAAAAAAGGGTAACCAACAAAGTGGATCTTTCCCACCTTATTTATGCACAGCCTCCAGTAGGGGATTGGGAGGTGTCAAGCCTATTTACAGGGTGCAATGGGGGCACCTCCCTAGTGGGGTGTCCTTTCTCTTTTTCAGTAGTTCCAGTTTGCCTTGCTCTTGGTGGAGTTGATGATAAACAGTGGCTAACCGCGCCGGCAGATCCAGAATGGTGGCGGTGAATCTTACTGTCTCTGAAATCCCAATCTGCCTTAGGACCAGCGAAAGTCCACGATCCTCTGCCTCCTCAAGAACAATGGAAGCTGGCGCTATGCACCAGTCATGCACGTCAACCAACTTCTAACATACAAGCTCCAAGTGTCTGCTGAGGGCTCAGCTCGACCTTTAGAAATTCTCCTTCTCACCCCAGCGTGGTGTGACTCTGTCCCTCAGTGTGATAGGGGGCCCAAGCCAAGTGGCGGATGCTTTGAGAGAGCTATTCTCTCAGCCTCTACACTCTGCCCCAGACCCAGTCAGAGAATAGCAGGTTTAGCACATTTACTAGAGTTACAGCTTGCATGGCCATAATGTTCTTTCTGTATATAACTAAGCATATTCATTTGGCAAAATGCTGCTTCATTTTTACATACACACACGCACCCACTTACAATGTGATGAGTATGTTGGTAGCACACAGCTATCAGGTATTACAGTTTTAACACCGGCTTCATTATTTGTAGTTAAACCTGGCTGCTGCCTGACATGTTTTTCGGATTAATATCATACTTTCTAAAGCCATTATTGCGTGATACTGATATGTCCAGATGTGCCCGTACATATCTGTAACATATGAACCCTTCTTCCTGATGGCAGTGGACTCTTAAAGGGAGATGCGATGAAAATCCCCTCCATTTTGCCATGATCACATTTCAGGCTGTATTCAGCGTTGCTTCTGGAAGGCTGCCGTTCTGCTTTCCAGGTGTTGGTCTGTCTTTGGACTGTAAACAGCAGAAGTTTACGTGTATCCACTACATGTGTGTAGGTGATCTAGTTACACACCCCAACGACCAGAAGCCAGCCCTGGTTTTCAGCATTTACACTACTTTTATACTATCGGATATACGTGGGAACTGGATTTGTTTGGCGAACCACATCTTCCTGAACAATCCACCTCAACTCTCTTGTTCAAACAAAAAATAAAAAATCCTTTAGGTACACCTCGTAGATGGCATTCTGTCCCAGGTAAAAGGAACAACTTTTCAATAAGTGCACTGACAGGAACCGTGAACAGAGAAGGAGCAGAGAGAGAGGAAGTTGTCCATTCCTTCAGCGACATTTTGGAGTTGTAATGGTTCATACCTTTATGAGCTAGGTTCCCAGTGGGAGACTGAGTTGCCGAAACTAACCAATAATATTTCCAGAAGTGCAATAGCTCCAACACTTGGTTGAGGGGCTCATTGGCAACCATGGTGTTGAAAGTCTTTTGATAAATGAGTGAATTGTCCTCTGAGTTACTGAATTCAATAGCACTCATTTCAAGAGCTGAATAGGGTCCCTTGTAAGGACTGTCTCAACTTGAACATCCACAACCACAGGATGTAGGGCACTCACGGTTTCTTGGCATAATCTTTTGATTTTGGTAAAGGGGCTTGGCTTTAGATTTTCTTATAGGGTCTCAGCTGTGGGATCGCAGCTAAATGTTGGGGAGCAGCTTTTCTTATTACTTTTCTTGTTACTGGCTACCCTAGATTCGTCCAAAAGGACACCCAGCAGTCCAAGTCCCTGAATCCTTGTGTTGTGCTGAACTCTGGCACATTGTGTTTCCTGAAAACCAAATCTGTCCCACTGATTCACCTCTTAGACAGCTGTCTTGCTAATTCCACCCCCTCCACCCGAATCAGCTGATTTTGTCCTGCTCTCGTTTATAGGTTCTTCTCCCCATACCCCTGGTCTTCTGATGCCCACCCAATCCCTCAAACCCATTCCAAATCTAGATTTCACCCCATGCCCCTTTGCTTCCCCTCCATTCGCCTGTCACAGCATAATCACACCCTGCTCTGACCCCCAACCCTGATTACTTTCCATGAAGATCGGCGCAAAACCAATTCCACGACACCACCTCCTCCTGCTTCCACACTCAGAGGCCCTGCTATGAAGGGGCTGGCAAACAAAACATTGTGCTGCTGTGACTCCCCCCATCTCCCAATACAGTGGTTGGAGCGTGTCGTCTTCAGGGGCTGTTGATTGGCTATTCATGATTCAGTGAGTTTTGGGGTATGTCGATAGCTGGTTAGTCCAAGCCCCGCAGTGGAAGGCATGCTGTTTGGGGTTCATTTGATCAATAATCCTGGTCCATATATAGGCGATTTCCAAACCTTGACAAAGCTCACATATCTGCACAAAAGGTCTTCTGGGGATGAGGCTTCCATGCGTTTGGATAAGCTTGATGTGCAGCGGAAGTACTAGCGTGTATATTTTTGATAATGAAGAAAGAATAGGGTCTTCACAACGCATGAGCTTGTAGAATGCATTTGCCATGTGCACACGCTGCATAGACTTCACTAAGATTCTGGGGATTTGAAGGCTCGACTAGAAGTAAGTGGGGTGGGGCTCCTTGGCTGTTGCCACTTTAAACTATCACCAAGATAGACTCCAAAGTCTCTGTGATTCTAAGTTACATTTTGGGTGTCCACAGGCCCCTCATGCTTCATGTGAGCAACAGTAGGAGTCATGTGTGCATAGGGTTTAGGCAGTTTGAATTAGTACATCATTGGTGTCTAGGGCCTTACAGCAAGGTAGAGGGCTCAGATGGCGATCTACCGTCTGCAGGACCTTTGGTTTGTGATAACTTAGAAGTCATTGTCAACTCCTTTGTGAAAGCTGCGACTTCCAGGGTTTAAGATGATCTCATAGATGCCAACAATGCAACTTCCACAACTTCAATGAATATGGAGAACGAAACAAAAGTGTTTCATCTTGTGAAAAGATCACACAATTTTACACTATCAACGATGAATTGTGGGTATGTGATTATATTCAAATATTATGACAATTCCAAGTCCTCTAAAGGACTCCCCCTCCATAAAATGAAAGCTCAGTGGCACAGGAAGTCTCTCTACCCCATAAATATACTTCCAAAGTCAGTTTAGTTGGAGAATAGACACTATGCTGGTTAACAAAGATGGAATCAGGGAACTGTTGCAACATTTTCAGACACACCCGAATTCATAGTAGAATTTGATGACACTTCTGCAGATTGCGAGATTTACACAGAGGCCACTTGGGGGGTGATTGGTCACAGAAGATTATGTGGTGTATGCAGAGACCACATGACAAGGGATCGGTGGTGTCAGAAGATAATATGGTTTATGTCGAGAGAAGATGGCAGGGGATGCTTGGTTGCAGAAGATCATGTGGTCTATGTGGAGGCCACATGACATGGGATGAGTGATCACCAAAGAATATGTGGTCTATGTGAAGACCACATGGCAGGGGACTAGTGGTCGCAGAAGATTGTAGTCTACGTGGAGACCAAATGGCAGTGGAGGAGTGATCACAGAAGATTATGTGGTTTATGTGGAGGCCACATGTCAGTGGAAGAGTAGTTGTAGAAGATGATGTGTTCTATGTGGAGGTCACATGGCAGTCGAAGAGTGGTTGTAGATGATTGTGTGGTCTAAGTGGAGAACACTTCGCAGGGCATGAGTGGTCCCAGAAGACTTTGTGGTTTACATGGAGACCAGATGGCAGGACATGAGTGGTTGCATATGAGTATGTGGTCTAAGTGGAGACCACATGGCAGCAGATCAGTGATCGCAGAAGATTATTTGGAGACCACATAGCAGAGGAAGAGGGATTGTAGAAGATTATGTGGTCCATATGGCGGCCACATGGCAGGAGATGAATGATGACATAAGATTATGTGGTCTATGTGGGGAACACATGGCAGGAGAGGAGTGGTCACAGAAGATGATGTGGTCTATCTGGAGGCAACAGCGGAGGGGATGAGTGGTTGCAGAAGGAGAAGGCTGCCCCATAACATGGCTGCAACAAGAGGCAGGGTTTTAAATGGAAAAGTCTAAAGATTGGATCAACATCTGAAGTGCACACATAACTTGCAATTCTGCCACAAGGTTCTCGTGGCCGCTATGAACTCTAGTTTGGGAATTATACTGTGTCCCTTCATCTCTTTGGGTAATTTGATGCACAATCCTAGAAACAAATGTGTTGCATATCCCAGTCCAGTGGTGCACTGGCCTATATGGAACTCTGGAGATTTCCCAGTGGGTGGGTGTGACAAATCAACTTCCGGGGCACCAGTGCTCCATGGATGAATATCGGTTTCTAAACCATCAATCAGCCCCACACCTCTAGTACACCAGAAGGGATACAAACATATTGGAAACACAAGCAAATTATTAACTTCCTTGTCCAATTTTGTTCACATGGATGGAGCGGCAGGCTTATCTCTGCAAGGTTGTGGATTGCTGGTTAGTTGCAATGCAGCAAAAATAAAATGATTACCCAATGATAAAAGTGCAGTCAAGGTTATAAAACAATATCTACTTTATTATTACTACAACAGTTCTAGAATTATACAAAATAGAACCCACCCTGTAAAGGAATGCAGAGGACAGAGAGTTTCAAAGAAGAAAAAGGGATGCACTCTGGATACTGACAGGAGGGTAGTCAGTATAGTAGTTAATCACAATAGTCCAAGGATACTTGGTTTCAACACAAAGGGAGCAATGGGTCATAGAATGCCACTAGGGGCCTTCAGAGAAGAACCAGGGGGACAGAACCACAATGTACCTTGTACTGTAGATGTTGTTGGTGCTCGACAGCATTGAGTCCGTTTCAGGGCGCTTTGAAGCGCCTGCAACAGAGTTAAAGATGGGAGACAGCTGCGGTTATCAGGTGGTAGGCAGTTCAGCGAGCGAAGCTGGACAGATGGCTGCTGACTGGCCGACATGGCAGCTCGGGATCAGAAATAATTGTTTCAGTGCTTGTCGGTGGTTCTGAAGCACTTGTTAAGGCGTGTCCATCGGCTTTAGCGAAGGCGGCATAACCACAGTCAGCGGTGCAGTCGGTTGCAGCTCGAGGGGCTCGACTGGCTCGAAAATGTCCTTTAAGGCGGACGTTGGTAGATGCTTGTAGATGCTTCTTCACTAGGCTTGTCTCGTCCTTTAAGCCGGGCGGCCCAAACTGAGGAGAGTGTTGCAGACCTCTCATTGGTTTGGTTCAAAGACTCTCTGGGACTTCCCACCTAAGAAGCTTGCTGCAATGCCTAGCAGGGCACGCTGTGTGCTGGCTGGGAAGTGGTTCTGGAGCTGCTGGAGGGTTTGTTGGATTCAGTTTCTCTCTCTGTTCCCTGGGAGATGTTTAGGGGAGGGATCGTGCTTCCCTCCTGGATTTCCTGACCTTCCTTCATTGGCAGAAAATGTAAGGCAGACTGCTTCTTCAGCCAGGGTCCAATACTGAGTTCTTCTTTCCTGCTTCTGATGAAGCCTTCAGATGTTCTGCCGATAAGCAGGCCTCAGCCTTCTTTTAAAGCCAAATGGGCCAAAGTGATTGGTGTAGGCTAAACCTACATTAATGAACCAATTATGGGTCCCCACCAACATTCTCCTGTATGCATGAGGTCATAACCAGAGTTCTTTGCAACAGAAAAGGTAAAGATGAACACACGTAATACTAAGTCCCACCCATCTGCCTATCTGTGCCGAATACAAGGGTCTCTCTGGTTAATGGAGCTCTCTGTGGTTCCAGATTAAAGCAGCAGGTCTCCCTTGAAGCTGCAGCGTGATCAGACCTTCTGGCTTCTGCAAATCACATTCTTGTACCTTCTGAAATGGGGTCCCCCTGCTGGGATGACTATTGTAAACAGCTGCCTCAGACATGACAGTTGACTGACCTTGATACTGAGATGCAGGAGCTGGCTTCAGGTTGACACAGATGCATATCAAAGGTTGTTGGGGTTTCCCGTCTCCTTTGTTAACCTCTGCAGCCAGGCCCCATGTGGCCCTTTTTGAAGTATATTCAATTAGTATGCTAATTATGCTAATCATTGCCATCATTCTGCAGGGCTCCAAAAAAGGACAGGGCGGATCCATGAAGCCTTTGAATGTTAATTAGGCTGGCCATGGCAGGAGGAAGATATTGCCACGCCCCCTTCTGAGAGGACATGGTGTACTCTTGGCTGTCATATCCCAACTAAATATGACAGGGAGGAAAGTGCCTACCATCATTCAATTTTATATAAAACTGAAAAAAAAACCTGCTGAGCGCACATCCACCGTGCGGATGGTCGAATTTCTCACAGTGGGCCTCTGTATCATGGGCCTAGTTTGTGTTGGATCATGGTTTTTGCTGCTCTTATCCTCTCTCCCATTCACCCTATCTGCTTCCTTCCATCTATCATCCCCCCAAGGAAGGATAGCTCAGGGCCCACGTGCTTGTCTTGGAAGCAAAACAACACAGCACAACACAGGTTCGAATCCTGATCCCGCGCTTTAAAACCACATGCTGGTATTAGTTGTGTTATAAATGAACAATATAATTAATTAATTAATGTCCCTTAGAAGTAAATAATTTGTCATAAAGCTTTCAGTAGTTTATTCTTCTCGATTAACAAATATGGTAGGGCAGGTGTTGCTTATGTTTATAGCTCTTTAATCACTATATAAGGACAGATGTTCTATCAGGTACACTATTTAGAACGAGTTTCCCAAATGTTCTTTTGGGAGAATCCCCCAAACCCTACATAGAAGGATTAGGCTTTCTCACGCTGTGTAATATGGGGCTCACTTTTGGTTCCCAGTCTACCCCTGCCCCAGACCTGCTATTCCTGCTGGCTGACAACCTCTAAGCGAATTACACTACCTGTGCTATTTGGCTTCTAGCTTCATTTTCGTTGCAGGAGGTGTTGTGCTGGAGGAAGGATTCTAGTTGCCCGCAGAAGCGACACTTAATACGGAGTGGTGTTTCGTAAGCATTTTAAAGCCTCTGACTTGTATAAAACCAGCAGTCTCGAAGTTTTTGCTGCTGAGGTTTGTGTTCCATTTGCAAGAACAATATAGCCTTGAATGCATGCCACTTCTCTCTGCAATGTTGTGGACCCTTTTGCTAATTTGGAAGTATTCCTTAACTGAAAAGCCGCTTTGCCTTCTTCGTGTCACAACCCAGTCCTTGTTACAGAAACGGTGCTTTGTATCTTTGTACATTATTTGCACAAGGTTATCACTTCAACTGGAGCTAAAATGCATTGTCGCAATACCTAGTTACACCAGGTGCCAATGCTGGTATGCAATTACACTGCTTTTATAATATGTAGACCCAGGGTCCGTCTTTCTGTAGCCACCCGCTTTTCTCATGCACCATTTGTGTGACTGTCTTTCCTGCCCCTGGCATTCTTCTGTGCCTCAGAACCTGCTTGCATTCTCCTTGTTTACCTTACAGCTATTACAGCTATTTCCCAGCTCCTTATGAGCAGGCATTCGCCCTGCTTTCATCCAATATCCCTTTGGAAATTATTATGTTGTATTGGCGAAGTCATGTTCTGAGTTGTGTGCTAGGTTCAATAACAAAGGTTTGCTGTGCTGAAACGTTTCCTGTTCTTGTGTTTGCTGTCGTGGCAACAATCAGGGTGTGTGTTTTGAGCTATCGTCTTTATGATATGATATGATTTCGTATTTATAATGCGCCTGTAAACAATTGTTTCTATGCGCCACAAGACAAGGAAGGGGGGACAGACGGACGACAGGGAAGTGATCCTACTAGGCCTTGTATCATTCGGATTGTGCAAGTCAGGGTAGCGTGGCTCTGGATAAGTGAATGGAAGTCAAGGGGCAGTAGGAGTTACAGTTGCAGCCCCTAAGTGTGCAGTAGGCCCAGAAGCAGTGCAGAAAGACTGGTCCATGGGGAGCCTGGTACTCTGTGAGACTCTGCGGGTACCCTGCAACTAGTCAGGGCAGGCAGACAGGAAGGTTAGCAAGGAAGAAGGCAGAGGAAAAAATGAAAGTCTTGAGCAGCTTCTGGAACTTTAGGTGGTCCGGCTCAAGTTTGAGAGGGGCAGGGAGGCTGTTCTAGAGGAAGGCACTTGCAGAGGAAAAAGATTTAACCCCACTCTCAGCTTGGAGAAACAACTGACCCTCAGAGATTTGGAGGTAGTTAAGCAGAGGACTCTAGCAGGAAGGCGTTTAGGATGAGGGAGTTGGATATACTGAGGACCATGGCCCCAAAAAGCCTTGTGGACTATGCAAAGGGTCTTGAAATTGATCCTTGCAGCCATCGAGAGCCAGTGGAGGCATTTCAGGCCCGGAGAGATGTGGTCCCTGGGCTTAAGGCCAAGGATAAGTCTTGCTGTTCTGTTCTGGGTAAGTTCCAGAGGACGAAGAGTAAAGTGAGGAAGATTGAGAAAGAGGCTGTTGCAGTAGTCCAGCCTGAAGAGAACCAGGGCTTTCCAGACATTGAGCTTCTGGGGGAATGTGAGGAAAGAGAGAATACTTTTGAGGAGGTGCACCTGGAAGTGGGCCTTCTTGGCAAGGTCCGTGTTGGAGGGGGAGAAGGCGAGAGTGGATTCAAAGATGACCCCAATTATTTTTGCCTCACAGGAGGGTGAGGTGAGAGCGCCCATAGAGGGTGGAGTGAGAGAGGGAAATCAGGAGCAGGGGTCCCAATGAGCAGGATCTCCATTTTACTGGCACTGAGGCAAAGATTGTTGGAGGTGCACCAGGCCTGAATAGTGGATAGACAGTCAGGAATGAGTGATGCGGGGGAGGAGGCCGAGGGAAGCCTGAAGAGAGCTGTGTGTCATCTGCATAACACTGAAAGTTAGAGGAGAAGGTAGAGATTGGGAGGGTCAAAGGGGCCAGGTAGACATTGAAGAGCCAGGGTGAGAGGATAGAGCCCTGGGGAACACCACATGTGTAAAGAGGGGTGGTGGAAAGAAAGGACCCAAGCTCGACCTGGGAGTGTCGGTCCGAGAGGAAGGAGGTCAACCATGCCAGAGCCTGATCCATGATGCCCAAGTTCTGGTGGTGTCAGTTAATCACCATGGTGTGGGTGACTGTGTCGTAAACAGAGGAAAGGTCAAGGAGGATGAGAACAGAGGGAGTGTAGGAGTCGAAGTTAGAGAGCAGATCTTTACAGGTGTTCAGGAGAGCCGTTTCCATGCCTCTGGCTGCTTTGAAGCCAAATTGATGGTCATGGAGACAACCAACAGATTCAGTGTGGAGGGTTAGCTGGGAGACAGCCAACTTCTCTAGGAGTTTGCCCAGGAACAGAGCAAAAGAGTTTAGGCAATAGTTAGCCAGACAGGAGGGGTTGGAAGAAGACTTTTTTAGTACTGTGTTAACAAGGAAGTGCTTAAGAGGAGAGGAGAAAGATCCAGTGGCGAAAGAGTGATTACAGAAATTGGACAAGGCTGGAATGAGAGAAACGATGTTATCCTTAATGGTTCCAGAGGAGCAAGGGCTTC
The DNA here is from genome assembly GCF_040938575.1 of Ambystoma mexicanum. Taxonomy (NCBI): domain Eukaryota; kingdom Metazoa; phylum Chordata; class Amphibia; order Caudata; family Ambystomatidae; genus Ambystoma; species Ambystoma mexicanum. The sequence goes on along the minus strand of NC_090926.1, from coordinate 368,362,105 downwards.
ACCTGTTTGGATAATACTTACATAGACCGGACTTGTCTAGAAATATCATCAGGTGTTATAGGAGAGAGGGAAGAGAGAAGGAGAGGAGAGAGAGGGATGACCAATGGGGGCCTGAGAGAGGTAGAGGAAGAGAGAAGAGAAGCAGTGGTGAAGTGAAATGCCAGAGTCATGCAGAGGGCCTCAGTGGGAGTACAAGAGGTGGAGATTTCAGTAGGATTGCCCAGCTCCTTGCAGATTTTAAAACATTTGGCTGTATTATTAGAGGCTGCAGAGATGCAGGCTTGAATATGGACCCTCTTTTTAGAGAAGATTGAGAATCTGTACTGCTTTAAGGCAGGAGACAGGCCAGTTTGTAAGAGAGTGCGCCCGAAGCTCCCCACTTCTGCTCAGCTACCTTGCAGTTGCATTTCAGAGTGGTCAGGTTGGAGTCAAACCAAGAATTGCATGTGGCAGCAGTCTTCAGGCGGATCCTCATCGCAGGCACAAGGAGATCAAGAGTGTTAGAGATAGAAAGGTAGGTGAAGATTGGAAAGGGCTGTGTCAGAGCGGGAGCCAGCTGGAGGGGGAGGCAAAGGTGGACACTGACACTTGCTTCATAGGTCAAAGTGCTGGGTGGGACATTGCCAGGGGGACAGGAAGTTTTAAGGTAGAAACCCAATTGGGAAATCTTACCACTGAGACTCCAAGTGATCAATGTTAATACAACATATATGGCGCCATGTGGGCGAGGCGAACAAAAGGGAACCACATGATTGGAAAAAGCTGCGTCGAGAAGTGGAGCTGTAACAGAGAGATGGCATAGGATTCACTACAGCTGTGGTGAGGCACTGAGATTCATTACGGCTGTGGTGAGGCACTGAGATTAGAGAAGATGAAGTAATCCTATCAATTCAGTGCACCGAACGAAAGAGTTGGGGCATGAGCGAGGCACCGGTTGCAGGGCAAGTAATGCATGCAGCAAGAGCTAAGGCTAGAAGAAAGGCCCTTAGGATATCACTTATGTGGCACGCATAAAGGACATGCAAAGTGTGGGACACCGAGCCAGAACACTAATATGGAATTGAGTTTCATCTGCATGCCAAATTGCATATCTATCTTTGAAATCATGTTCTGGGAAACCAAATTCATTAGGATTTCAGACAATGAAAGGAACTGCAACTGAACTATTTAAAAACAACATAGGAAAATATGCTCAAGATAAAGGAAAAAAGAATTGCAAGGGCATGCAGGGTATAACAGTGCACCCTCCAGAGAATGTATTTCCTACGCCTGGACAACCTTCCATGCCATAGATACAATGGAAGAAATATTGGCGGAACTCTGTAAAGACTGTAGAACAATAGGGACTCTCTGCTGATAAAAAAAGAGACCCCTACTGCTACATGCTTTAGGCCCAGAGGGGCAGCGGAAGTACAGAGAATTTCCCCCATTGGGTGCAAATTAAGCAGGGGATTTGGATGCTCATGAGTGCAGAATACAGCAGCTGGATTTATATTATGGTCCAGAAACAAACATTGCATTAAATGTTCAATTTCTATTTGAGAATTCAGGAGCAAGGAGAGAAATAGAAGCGTACATTTCTGGGTTGAAAACATTGTGGTTATCATGCAGATTTGGTGTAGGAATAACAGGGGATGAATTGATAAGGAATCAAATTATAATACACACCAATGATTCAGCAATTCAGAAAGGCTATGGATGCTTCAAAATCCCAATTTAACAGAAACAATTGCGATTGCCAAAAATATTGAGCACACCCAGAGATGTGCGATGGAGATTAAAATTAAAAAAAGAAAGTGTTACAAAATAAACCGGACAACTCGGAGAGTGCAGAATCTGGACAAGTGAATATGGTGAAAAAGACCGAGAATATTCAGATGAAAGAACAAGAAGACAAAACATGTTGAGAAATAAAGAATCTGTTTAAGACTCAAGGATAATATGGAAGGGGAACAACACTTCAGAAGGTGACTTTGACAAAGGCTGATGCTTTTGATGTAGCAGGATAGGGCACTATGAGAATTCTAAGCTATGTCCAGCATTAGGAGAACAGTGTTCTGCATACAACATGAAGGGGAATTTCGGTGTGGTTTGCAGAATCAAGAAAAGAGTGAACATGGTTCAAGAAGAGGTTGAAAGTGATGAAGATGAGAGAGTAATGGAAGTGCAAAATGATGGGGATCTGGAGTGTCCAAGTTATTAAGTAGTGGATGGAAATTGGAAAGTAAAGATGATGGTTAACAGTTGTTCGCCTTACACAATTGTCATAGCAAATAAATGGAAGGAACTACAGGGAGTGGGGTTGCGAGCAATGCTGCAGACACCTGTCATAAGAAACCCTGGGGGTTTTGAAAGAACAAGGATTCAAATGTTGAGATATATTAAGCGAAGAAAGGAGTAAATGAATTAGGATGGTTTGACCAAGCTGCATTGAGAATAAAACTTGACCAGTGTTTGGTGGAACCAGTCTTGAGCATTCAGAGGATGGAGAAGTCAGAACAAGATATGTTTCCAGAGATGTTCTCTCCGTGGTTGGGACGATTGAAGGGCTATGCTCATAGGATTGTATTAAATGTAGGAGCCCAACCGATGCACAAGTCCAGGCCAATACCATTTGCATTGAGAGAGAAAGTAGAAGAAGAGTTGAGTAGGTTGGAGGCGGACAGAGATATAGAGACAATTGAATCTGCAGAGTGGGCGAGTTCAATTGTGGTGGCAATGAAGAAGAATGGAAGCTGAGGATATGTGTGGATGTGAGGGATGTGACCAAGAACATATTGATGCACAGATTCCCTCTACTGAGTATAGCAGGTTTGTCTGCAGTGTATCAGATTATGCTCACAGAAGACTGCAAAGACATAACATAATGCATTACTCCTGTTGGAATGTTTCATTACTGCAGAATGCCATTCGGATTGGCATCTGCAGCAGCAGTGTTCCAAAGGATGATGATGCATTTGTTGAGAGACTTGCTAGGAACTGTAGTGTATCAGGATGATATTTTGGTCCATCGTAATGGGAGGTGTGAGAATGATGGGAGGTTCTATGCAGTGCTAGAGAGGTTGAGAGAGAAAGCGTTGAAGCTGGAAGTGAACAAATGTAAACTCAGAGAGAAAGGAGTGGAATATTTGGGAATATTTGGGACATGTAATAAGTGGTCAAGGATATAGACCAAAATATGATGCTATGGAAGCAGTAAAAAGAGCGCTGGAGACTAAAAGTAGAGAAGAGGTGAGATCCTTCTTAGGACTGGCTGAATATTACAATACGTTTCTAAAGAATTCTGTGAGCTGTTGAGATGGTTGTTGAAGAAGGAGGTCAAGTTTGTTTGGAGTGAGGAACGTGAGAGAGCTATGTGCAAGATTAAGGAAGGGATATGTTCAGGTCCCAACCTAGAATCGTTTGTATTGGGAAAAACTGTAAAGTTGACAGCGGGTGCCAGTGATAAGGGGTTGGGAGAAGAAAGAGTAATATGTCATGCCTCCAAGGCAATTACTGATACCGAGGGGAAGTACTTGTGATTGAAAAGTAGTTACTGGCATGTGTGTGGGGAGTGAATCATTTTCACAAATACGTATGGAGTGCACCATTCACCATATGCATGGATCATAAACCATTGGTAGAGTTGCTCATGGCTAAGGGCAGGAAGAGGGCTACATTGTGGTTGGTGAGGTTGAGTATTAAACTAAAAGAGAATGAGTGTAAGTACGAGTATGTCCCTGGTGTCAGGAATAAGGTGGCAGATTTTCTTTCAAGGTTGAAGATAGTGAACAAGGGAGTGGAAAGAACATGTAGAGAATAATGAGGACATGTGTACCCTGGTGAGGTTCATCAGAGAGGGCTGGCCCATGAAATTGGAAGCAAACTCAAAGTTGTTGCTGTCATGGGAAATAAAACATGAGTTGTTGTTAGAAGATGGTGTGGTTAGGCAAGGTCATAGTTCCACCGTAGTTGTTGAGAGAAAGGATCATAAATGTTGCACATGAGGGATATCCTAGGATAAGTGGTACAAAACAAAAGGTAAAGGAGAGATATTTGTAGCCAGGTGTCGATTTGGCTGTGGAGATATTTGTGAGAAATTGTATGCCTTGTATTAATTCAGACAAAAGTTGCCAAGTAATGAAGAGGAGTATAACTCCGATTGTGGTTCCAACGGGTGCGTGGAAGATGGTGGGTGCAGATATTTTGGGGCCATACAGGAACATGAGTGTAGAGCCAAGGTTTTTCTTGGTGATGATTACTAGTCCAAGTGGCCTGAAGTGAAATTTAGCCGCAAGTTAAGTGGCCAAGAAGTGGTAAGGTTTTTGGGTCAAGTGTTCTGCCAGGATGGGTATCCAGAGCTGGTCTTCAGTGACAATGGTGCTCAATTTAGAGCAGCTGAGATGAAGGAGTATGTCAGCAAGATATGATTTAAATGGAAGTTTTCTGTGAATTATCATCCTGAGACTAATGAGTTGGATGAGCGTTTTAACAGGGTGTTGGTAGAGACAGGTGAAAAGGAATAGGACGGATGTGCTTGTGGTGATAGATGATAGGTTGTGGAGTGTGAGGATGTCTCCTAACAAGTTAATAGGCTAGTCTCCTTTCAGCCTTACGAGGAGGAGAGAACCGAATACTAGGTTGAAGCCAGCGTGGGTTAATTAACTTGCTGGGAAGGTTGCGGTTGATGGTGACGAGTTGAAGTAGCAGATTAAATGTGCCAAAGATAAGCATAGAAGGGAAGCAAAGATAGGTGGAAAGTCAAACAATGAGTTGGTGGAAGGGTATTGGCTGGGGATAAAGAGTGAACATTGTGTAGGGAAGGGTGAATCCAAGTTTTTGGATTCTATGCGGATTAAGGAGGTGTTTTCAAATGTGGTGAGGTGCGAAGATGGATCAAAGTGGAATTTTTAACAGAGTGGTGAGGTGGAATGGTGGTGGATTTGATATGCTGTGGAAGGATACAAGTTGCAAGCGAGGAAGGTGCAGGACGTGGGACGATAATCTTGTGAGTGGCGTAGGAAGGGAAGGGACTTTGAATATAATGGAGAAGCCAGGGAGAAGTGTGCTGGTAATGCAGATGGAGTGAAGAAATTGTGTAGGCCGCTGGTGTGGTCTAAAGAGTATGCAGTATGCAGTGAATGGCATTATTTGAGTCCAGACAGTTGTTAAAGATATCCATGGGAAGTGTTAAATATGTAAGATTGTTATGCTGACGGTTTCTTCAAGGTTAAAGAATGTTACGGTTTCTTTTTAAATAAGGTTAAGTATGTTTTGTTGTTCCTTGCTGTTTGGGGGTCATGTGTATTTTAAGGGAGAGGGATGTCTTATGTAGTAGTTCGGATTCTAAATTCTAACCTGATAATTCAGAATGTGCTTGTTTTGAAAAAGGAGTTGAAGTAAAGGTCGGAGATAGAGGCGCAGCAGAGCAGTCAATTTCTTGTACAGAAATTCTTGGAGTAAAGTGTTGGATCTTACCATTGAGACTTTGAGTGATCATTACCAATACAACAATATTCCATGCTATTTAGGTGACAATTACCTCTGGGGTGGGCCATTTCTGCTAGTAATTTTTGGTTTGGCATGTAGCGCGGACTGCGGCACCGATATTCCCTTCCCCAGTTGTTAAATATTGCTATTTGCATCTCACAAAATGTGTTAGGCAATAAAGGTTTCTATTTTTTCTTTTTTTGCTATGGAGTGCACACATCTGTTGACCAAATGCCAAACAAGATGGCAACCAACAAGAGATGAATGGATCTCTAGAAACATATTTTCTCTTTCTGTTGTGCCTGGAGAGCAATGGAAGGAGGCCAGTCCAAGGAGGGATGGCAGAGAATGGGACAGAGAAAATAAGTGCACACACACATTCTGTAATGTGGCAAGAAATACAGTAAGGGGAGGGGTGTTATGATTGGTTATTTATAACGCGCTTAAAACCCAGAGGTTTCTAAACACGGACCCGGGGATCGAACCTGTGTTGCTCTGCCTTGTCTTGCTTCTAAGGCGAGCGCATTGCCCCTCAGCTATCCTAACACTGAAAAGCTTAGCTGCCATTAGAAAGCTCACACAGCCCACATTCTGAACTTTATGATTGGTGGACACAGACATTGTAGGTGCTAATTAAGCTTTATAGACCCGTCCCGATGGCCGTGGCAGACTTTTTGGGCCCTGAAGACTGAGTTAAAGACCAAGTGTTCCAAAGGCATTTACTGAGGGTTGAGGGCCTTTTAATGCCTGCTATGACCCAAATGCAGCGTTCATAAAGCCAATGTAACCTGCCTCACGCTTCATGGGAAGTAAAAAGCAATCAAAAGAGCAAAAACGATTGATGCAAGTATTCCAGTTATATGTTTGTAGACCAGGTGTGTTAGTGTGCTCTACCTTCTGGAGTTAATGTCCACTCTGCTGTTAGTATTTACATTAACATGGGTATGCAGGTTCAGGCTGCTAGTATTTAAGTCTGCCTGGCCAGTCGCAGGGATTTGTCTGTGTGTACATATGCACTGGTTTGTATATGTTATACAATTGTACCTGGGTGGTCGCAGGGAATTGGTTCGGGTATGCACTGTGAAGCTAGTAACTTTGGAATCTGAACAATCTGCAGTCTATACTGCGCAACATGGATTCTTATAAGCCTGCAAGACCGTCCAATGGGGCCGAGTGAAGCAAGTGCAAATAGGGAAGGCAAGGGGCTCATAACAACTCATATTGCCATGCAGCTCTGGGTATTTTGCTGCTGCGCAAGGGGGCAGGTGCTGGCAACAGGGCCAACGTGTGTGGTGGGAGGGTGTACAAATAAGGCAAAATTAACAGTACTCCCAGAGAAATCGAATGTTCGACTGTGGGTGCAACGGTTTGTATAGCCCATAGATAGTCCACTGAAAATGATGCTTTATCAACAAATGTGGTTTGTGGCATGATGCTGCAGCTGTTTTAATCCAGGCCTAGGCACGTTGACCCTCTTTGCTATTGGCTCTGTGAGATCAGGATAGCCACCTACAGTCATGATATTCCCTACTAACTCAAGGCATTTGATGATGTACTGTGTTACAAATGCTGCTCCATTCTCTTTCTGCTATATTCCACTCCCAATTGACCACTTCTGTGGCAGTTGTGTTCTTTAGAAGCAACTCTTTGAAAACAATAACAGCATATTTTCACCGGAGTGTAAATACTTCATTTCACATGAATCCCCCCGCGGAGGCATGATGGTTTGAAGCGATGGTAGATAGTCTAGTGTTTTTGCTGTTCATGTATCTTCTTTCAGAATAAGTTTCCAGGGCCTCTGGATTTCCAATCAATAATACATTGATGTTCACGGATGCATAAAAAACACATACATTCCACTGTTCACATTGAATTCTCTATTATACACCTTCTTTCAATATTATCTCATGATGCTAAAGGTACAGAGCCCTGAATCTTAAAGGATGCGCTACCCTTGTGGGTCAAGACTTCACTGTCTTGCTGTCAGTGATTTGCTAACATCTTGACCGTAGTAGCCCGCAAGCACATGCAGTGCATGCACATTCATTCATATGAGGCATTGATTTATTTTGTGATCTGTTTTGAACTTCACAAGAAACGTATGGATTATCCATCAAACAATTGTTTCCAAATTGAACAGGGCTCTTAAGAATACTCTTTTTGTGGTGGTTTTGAAGTCAGAGCTGTGAATGTCCTGCTGGGCAGATTGCTCTTCTTTTCTTCACTCGGATAAACATAGCAAGGAGCATCTTCTTTATCTTATCTAGCTTTTCTCCAGTCTCCTAACCTCCATTTTGTTAGATGTAGAGCTAGAACTGCAGTATAAAAGCAGTAGAATGTGACTTTTGGGTGGGGTGAATGGGGGTGGGACGGGTGGACGCATCGAATAAAAAATATGCCTTAAGGTGTTGGGGAAGGGGGGAATGGGTAGATGACCAAGCATATGGGATGGGCAAATGAAGGAGACACTCCTGGATTGTTTTCCACCTTGTTCTCTTCGGTCAAAACAGATTTCAGATGTAGCAGCTATGAAGTGTTTGGGAGGTTTCCCCCTGCAGATTCTAGTAATCCGAAAACATGTGTGGGGCCAGGGCACTTACATTGGTGTCTTCATTGCCAACCTGCCAAGCCTGACATGACATTTCATATTTTTGTAAAACCGCTCCACACACTTTCACTATATAATTATTCACATGTAAGGATAACCAGTGCTACAGTTACCTCTTTTTCATACAAACATTAATATAAAGGCTGAAGGCAAAGGGTTGAATTGTTCTTGTGGCACAACTATTACGTTACATCCGCCCTAATACTCTAAACAAGCCCTGGACGATGCTGATAGCCACCCCGAAGTGGCCCAGTAGTTATGTTTATGGACACAAGAAATGTATGCACTGGAGTCATAAAGAAATAGAAAGAGTAAAGATTTTAAAAGGGAAAGGATACATCAATCCAAGAAATAAGCTATTTGTGTTGGCTGTCGGTGTCCAGCCAGTGCTTTCAAGTAGGACAAAATGCATGCATAATGCGATCAATAAGTGTTTGGCAAAATGTGACCCTTTAAGTATGTGAAGCTCTTGCTGTAGTCCCCCCACTCCAAACACATGCTACAACGCGGCACTTAACAAGGTCTTGCACATCGAACTACTGTTTATTTTTAGCTCAGCAGTAGCCAAATACAAGTTATTAGCTTTAAAGAGCACATGGCTGAACTGCAAAATGATCAGTTCCCCAAAAGTGAGAATAGCTGTCAAAAGTGGAACTATTAATAGTCAAAACATGAAAGTAGCAGAACTCAAATCCTGTCAGTTCCTGTTTGCTTTGATCTCTGGTTAGATATCATAATTCCTAAGAGATTATTATTATTATTGTTGCTAGGATATTTATTGAGCGCTGACCTAGCTTTGAGAAGCAACAGAGCATGACTACTGACACCAGACAACCATCCAAACTTCAGATGTTAATTTCTGCTAAAAAAACACACCCACACTTTTTCAAGATGGGTTCTAGATCAAGTATGAAGCAGGCATCTGCACTCAATCCTATGGGGTTGGTTGATTAGATCTGCGTCTTTTGAAGGTTTCGTGGTGGCTGCTGCATTTCGCCATGCCAAGATATCTGCTGTTTGCTCTCAAGGTTGTATCCTCAACATGCACATGGTTAACCTTTAAAAACACAACTTTTTTGACACTTGTTGATCAGCTTTAAATGTGTCCATTATGAAACATGTGGTCTCGCAAAAATGCAGGACTTTTCAACTAACATATAGAAGCATGCATGTTGTATCACAAATATGGAAATGGAAATTAGTCCTCCCTAATAATATTTCTAATCTATATTTGAATATTGAGATTGAAGATGAAATCTGTATAATATTGATATCTATTATTAACTTCAAAAATAAAAGTTTGAAAGATTACATTTTGAAAAAGATTTGAAAGCACACATTTTAAACTTAAACAGAGAAAATGTTAGAATAAATGAAGCAACTTTGCAAAATAATTTGAAGGAAGAGTTGCATGGTTGCATGGGGAGATGGAAGCGTGGCAATTCATTTTATTATTAAAAGTAACACTTTTTGGGAAATAAATGACAAATAGTCGGTACCGCCCTCCTCGCAAAATCTCCACACCCTGGACAACATTCACAACCCTTTCAACATAGGACCTGGTAGAAGCCCTGGCCATCCGCAAAGACACATCGTATACAGACAACATCCTCCCAGCATCCATCCGCAATACCCTCTCCGCAGAAGCTCTCCTTCCCTACCTGGAGATCATCAAAAGCTCCCTAACTCAAGGCACCTTCCCATCGACCTTAAAAACAGGACAAAACGTCCTTCTACTAAAAGAAAACCCACTCTGGGTCCAAATAACCTAGGTAACTATCGCCCATCACCCATCTTCCCTTCCTAGGTAAGATCCTCGAGAAAGCAGTAGCTGCACAACTGCAGCAACACATCGACACCAACAATCTCCTCCAAACCTATGAATCCGGGTTCAGACCCAGATGCAACACAGAGACAACAACCATACAGGTGGTCGACGACCCCTACAACATCCTTGATGATGGCCACCCCTGCATCCTGGTTCTACTCAACCTCTTGACCGCTTTCGAAACAGTAGACCACCAGCGCTTAGGGACACCCTACATGGGGACATAGGGATCAAAAACCTTGTCCTACGCTGGTTCAAGTCCTACCTCACCAACCACCAGCAGTTAGTTGAGATGGACTCCTCTAGATCCCCTATGCTAAGTGTCACCTGTGGAGTCCCACAGGGTTCCATCCTCTTCCCAGTGATCTGCAATCTATACTGGATCCCCTGGGTGCCCTCCTAACCACATATATCATCCACATCCACCAATACACCGATGAAACACAGATATATCTCAAGATCGACTCATAAAAGACATTCATAGGCTCAAAACCTGCCTCTCGCTGATCTAGTCTTGAATGCCCAGTGCATACTTGAAGCTCAACCCCTCCAAGACAGAATTCTTACTCCTCACCACCACCACCACCACCAACAACAACAACAACAACAACAACAACAACAACAAACAAACAACACAGACAGGGTTAGATCTACTGTTCAAGCACTGGTACTATCTCACCTAGATGGGGTCAATGCACTCCCCGAAGACCTCCCGTCGTCCTCCCTTGTGCCCCTGAGAAGTGTCCTAAACGCGTCTGAATGTTTCATCAATGGTCTACGCAGATACGACCACATCACCCCAGCCCTCATCGCCCTTCACTGGCTCCTACTGCATGCACAAATCACCTACAAGTCTTGCTGCATCATCTATAAAGCAGTCGCCCTCTAGTCATCCAGCTACCTTGCAGAGAAACTCAGCATCTCTGGCAGACAGCGCACCAACAGAAGCCAGGAAACATGCAGACTTGAAATCCGCTGCTGCAAAAAGGAAAGGTCCAGAAAACAAGACTTCTGTGTCTACACCCCAAGACAATGGAACCTCCTCCCTGTTAGCATCAGACTCGCCCCACGCTCCTACAATTCAGAAAAGAACTCAAGACCCACCTCTTCAAGGAATCTCTCTTCCTCAACACCTAGGCTATCACATTGGCCCTTGCGCCACCTGTATTGCTAGACACCGCCGCCCCACTCCTCCCTGCCACCCGGTGCAGCTGTACCCCTCCTCTGTGCCTCTCTATATCTCCCCCGCTGTTTAGCTGTTCTGTTATAATCTCTGAAAGCGCTCCGTTTTGCATCTGCACTGTTGTACACCTCTGTAAATTGCTCCGTTGCTTCTCGAAGCTAGGTCCACACTAAAAATACCATCATTATAATAATAATAATAATAATATGCAGAGATGGGCAATGTCTCCATATTATTATGTTAAAACTAAATGTATGGCTACTTGGAACATGAATTAGAGGATAGGAGAGATGATGGATGGGCCACAGGATACCAGGAGGGTAGCAGAAGTAAAAGCCCTTTACATAAAGTATACACAAATTAAGTGCACAAAGAAAATACATTTTTGTAAGCTTACATTTTTAAACTTAAAGGCATATCAAAGCATATAAAAAGGTACATTTTTTAACCTTCATTTTCGAGACTCAGAATTTCAGTCTTATGAGAAATGCTGATAGCCTGGCTTCAGGAGAACAACATTGCTTCTGCCAGAGATGGCACAGGCTGCCCCAAGTTGATTCCCCTCTACCCATCACTAAAAGATCATTGGCGGAAGGTAGAATCTAGGATGGCACTAAAGCTGATAGAATAATAGACACAATCATATCCTGGCACTCTGCATCTTCCTGTCAGCTACAATGAACAAGAAAAGCTAGCAAAAGAAGTAACTCTACACTTATAAGTGCGGGACTGGGGGAATCTGCAAGGCACCCAGGTCTCGAACACTACTTTCCTTCTGCATCAAACCCAACCTGCTCCACTTCTGGAAACGATTAAAGATACATATTTTCATAGAAAACTATAACAATGGCAAGCAACAACATTCTGGTTATTTTGCTGAATGCTCCTTGTAATTATTTGCTTATGAATGCCTGGAATTGCATTCAATTCAACAGTGTTAACTTTCTGAGTTTGTGCAGAACCACCAACTTCAGGGCCAGGACCGTCATTTCACCAAAATGCCAGGGGTAGAGGAAGTGATATCACACAACCCTTGACCCCTGATGACATCACAGGACGTGATGTAATTTGACCCCACCCCGAAGTGATATTGCGGGAAGCGATGGAACACGACCTTTCACCCATTGACAAAACCAGAAGTGGCATCACATAGCACTGTACACTACGAAAAATATGGTTACGATATCACTATTATGGGATGTACATTTCTTACAAGAATAGATCGCCATATGTATAGTTAAGATCAGTATGTATAGGCCCATATTACCAAATTACTGTGAATGCAAGCAGACGTCCATGACCAAATGGTGATGATGTGTTCTTACATAGGACTTACACTTAAGCGCTTAATATAGAAAAAATATACATCCAATATCACCCAACCTGTGTTGGTACTCATTTATCGACCTCAGAAGGATGAAAGGCTGATTTGATGCGTTTAAGAACCGACTAAATCAGTGACTCACCCCCTGAAGTGTGCCTGAAATAAAACTTTAATGAGTCTAGCAATTATTGAATAGAATTCCAGAAAGACACATTATTTGGTATTTCTATTCTTTCTTATTTAGGGTCAGTGCTGAAAGTGTTAGACTTGTGGCACTCCTGTACTTATTTTTCGTCTTTTTTCAAGGGGCCTGAAAAAAAAAGTCAGCCACTCCAGAAGTAACGAGCCACATGGTGCTGGCCACAGCCCAGGAGCTTGCATTACAACAAAAAACTTTTTTTTTTGTTTTAGAGGTCGCAAGGGAGACCTCTGACAACCCCTAAATGACGTCCCTGTTCAGGGCTGCTAAAAAGGCAGAACATTTCTAACCATTCTGCTATGTATCCCTGTCAGTGGTGGCTTGTTCATAATGACCTGGCACCGTCAAAAGGAGTGTGCACTTAGAGTGGAAAGACTGGCATATATTGGCCCAGCCAGAATGAACACTCATCTTACACTGGCAACACCAGCATTATTGGGCACAGCCAAAACTAGTGTGTTCTTAAAGTGGCAATACTGTATACATTGGAATTGCCAGTATTAACATGTCTTCTTAAAGTGGCAAAATACAGACACATATTGTCAGCATAGGAATCAAAAAGTGTATTCTATGGTAACAGTGTAGGCATATATTGTGGGAAAAAGGTATAAAAATGCATTGGAAAATGCTCCTTTGTACTGCAGTCTGTTGAATTTGTTCATATATTACCCTACAGAATCAGTTGTAAATGGTATTGCTTTTTACCCACTTTTTCGCAAAAACTGCAACGTACTTTGATGCATCTTGTGAACTTTCGTTATATAATGCACTTTTTTCGACTGCACAATGTAGGATATGTAATTGTATTTGTGGGCAGATTTTTGTATTGTGATTGATCTTTCCTTCCCCTCTGCATCACAATGAGCCATTACAAATCAATTATTAAAAAAGAGAGTGCTATAAAATGCAAATGTTAACCCCTTATCTTAAAACACTTTGCAGGGAAAGAACCCCCAAATCTCCATTGGTTGGTGCTCCCGAACGATGCTCGGTCGCTCACAATCAATATTGGTTTACGGCCCGTCAGTGATAAAATTAACCAGCCACCACTGATTCTTGTAATCGCATTTTGGGCACCCACAAATTGCGTTTTCTTTTCTCTGACAGAATTAACATTTTAAAAATCAGCCCTTTCAGCTTTTGCCTGAAAAATACCATACACTCTTTCTGGGGAGTTTTAAGAAGTATGGGAAAACTACCAGATGTGTAGAATCACAGTAACCGATATAGATATATGTTATTGTGCGTTCAAGTGTGTGTGAGAGATGGTGTGCAGAAAGTGAAAAGAGCTTTTAGTTGTTTCTCCCTGATTTTTGTTTTAGAACATGTGCAAAATTAACCAAATAAGCATACAATTGTGTCTTCTTGCTCATGAAATTGTTGTGCTGCACCTTTGCACTTATAAACTCAGCGCACAAGAAATACCTAACCTATTCAATGTATTGTCTCTGGGAATATCCATCCTATTCCAGAGTATTACGCATTTAAACGCGGTGTGGATTGTAACCATTCCGTCATTGTTTTCCTGCGAATTCCATCTATGCCCAGAAGTGGCTATGGGCCATATGAGTAGTCCATTGTGTTTTTACTGCTTTGAAGCCCTGGAAGCGACAGGTTATGTAGACTTCAGAAGGCAGTGCTGACAAGCTCACAGTACCCCCTTCAAGACGTGGACCGGACACTAGCTCCTCCAGACTTCCTGTACTGTGAAAGGCCCTACACATTAACACGCATTGTGTGACTCTGGAGCTGCTCATCCGATAATTGTTTTTCTTGGAATTCTCGCACTTGTGGTTGTGCCTTTCCCATTATAAAATCAGGACTATATGTCTCAGAAGACAAGTACAATATTTCTTATTAATGAATTAATGTATTTATTGTGCTCTGGTTTACATAGCAAACTGTTATGTTTAGGGTTTGGTTTCATATTTCGTTTCAATGCATCCAAGTGCAATGGTTTCAATGTGGCTTTAAACATTGGTCATTCTACAGTTCATATAGTTAATGGCATTCGATGTCGAATATTTATATATGTGTGTTTCTTTATCTCATATGATGGCAAGCATGTATTGTGAACTCATTTGGTTCTACCATGGAATGTGTTCCTACGTTGTAAAGTTCTGGAATTGTTTGAGTTTGTCGTCTGATCCTTGGCAGCGCCTGCTGTTGCGTAAGCTTATACCAATAAACCTGATGAAATCACCAGATGGCGTGGAAAATCTCTTAACATTGGCGATGAGGATAATTTGGGCTGCACACCCCTGCCAATGGCCGCACCGGGTACGTCTCTGCAGTGGCCACCCTGCTGGCGGACTATTGAGCAGCAAAGCGACAGCAGGCGAGAGAGTGAAGGTCAGGAGGTGTGACAGGGATGGAGGGCCATTGACACCTGGCATGCTAATTTCGTTGGAGACGCGAACACTACTTAGTTGGCCTCTTTGGATCCTGGCGGGGGCCTCATTACAGGCCGCAGACCGTTGAGGTTTGTGCAGCCCCATAGACTGCAGCACGCTGTGCCCTTGCCGCGAGCCTGCAGTTCTTGTCCGCGATCAGCTGCCTGGCATCTCCGCATTGTTCTGTGCATGCTAAGGGGGGTGGCTACCCAAGCACTGTGGGTGGCGGTGAGGAAGCTGCCCACACTTGTCATAGTGGACATGGCCTGGAGCTCCACTTTAGCCGCATGTGCATTGTGATGCCGGTTGCTAGGGAACGGCGTCAATAAAGAAGACGATTCCACGCCCTCCCAGCTGTGCATTGTGACGACAGCTACTTGCTGCAGCAGGTACTTGAGGAAGTGTTTCATAATGAAATAGGATTGTAAATCAAGACCCCCAACTGGTGCATGTCAGTACAGTGCAGTAGGTCAAGTATTTCCAGTAGGTCAAGCATTTGCTCAGCTATTGACTTCCACACATTCTCAGTGCTGCAACAGTTGGTCTGCTAGCAAGCAAGTTACTGTTCTCTATACGTTGTCATTGACGCTCCACATTCTGTCAAGTATGGCACCAACAATACCTCCACCCGCACCTTTTCTGGTTGAGCCTGGTTGTCCGGTGATCAGGTGGGATAGGTGGAAGGATATTTTTGAGAACTATCTGGTGGCCATAGGATGGGACAGATTCAGCTCTGCTAGGAAAAAAGCATTTTTGCTACATAACCTAGGGCCAGAAAGACATAGCATATTTGATGAGTTATCAAGGACCCAAAGAGCAGAGGCAGGAGATGAGGATGAGTACGCTACAGCTCTAAAACAACTGGAGGAGCATTTTGAACCAAAGAAAAATGTAACATTTGAGCGCCATACATTTTTCCAGCGCACACAAGAACCATCTGAGTCGGTCGAGTCTTACATAGCCTCTCTAAGAACATTGAGTCACACCTATGACTTTGAGACACTGGCTGATTCATTAATAAGGGACCAACTGGTGAGATGCACCAACAATATGAGGATTCAAGAAAAGTTACTTGCCAAGGATGTCAAATTGGAAGACACTGGTGAATTGGCTAGAAGCATAGAACAGCCCACCCAATACATTAAGGAGATGAAGGTTGATAAGCAGGCCCCTCATGCTGTATGTTCAGTTGGTCAAAGAAGGAAACCTAGTTTCAATGCAAACAGAAGAGATACATGGAACACAAAATGCACCAGATATGGCAGCCCCAAACACGGCCCAAATTTTACTACTTACCCAGCTAGATTTGCTGAGTGCTTTAAATGTAAGTGCAGAGGACATTTTGTGAATGTCTGCAGGGACTCATCAATCAATCTGGTGGAATCAAGAGAGAGCAGTGCAGAGACAAACCAGACGACATTCAGCGCACCAGAGATGGCAGCCGCTCAGGAGACTGCTCCATGGGATGTGTTCGAGATGTCCGCCGTTTCGGGTGAGCAGAGAGGACCCGTAGATGAATATGAAATTGAAGGATACAAAATGATGATGAAGGTTGATACAGCCTCGCCATGGACCATCATTTCAGAAGAGACCCTCAAGAATGTATAGGGAAGGATCCGGGTTCACTCAAGCCTGTAGACGTCCAACCCTGTGGTTCTGGTGAATCATCCATAGACATTCTGGGACCGTTCCATGCACATGTGATATACAAGGACAGGAAATGCACAGCAAACATATTAGTGGCCAAAAAGGGTGCCTCATTACTCGGATGGGAAGAACAGAGGAAATTAGGGGTGAGAGTTCAAGCGAGTGCCCCGGAACCAGTCACCATTGCAGAAATGGAGGACAAATGGTCTAGGGAATTTCCGGAAGTATTCACTGAAGGGTTGGGCAAACCTAAGCATTTCAAACATCACATCAAGCTCAGAGGAAATGCCCAGCCGATCGTTCACAAGGTGAGACTTGTACCTCTGAACATGAGAGGACAACTATGCGAAGAGCTGAATGACCTCATGAACAAGGGAGTGATTGAGCCTGTGGCAGCGACAGAGTGGTTGTCACCTGTAGTACTAGTCACCAAAAGCAATGGGAAACTAAGACTATGTGTGGACTTGAGAAGCTTGAACCAAAACATTTTAGTTGAGAGACATCCTCTACCGATTATTTCTAAAACTCTAGCCACCTTGGGTGAACCCAAGTAGTTCTCAGTAATCGATCTGTCGGCGGCATACAACCAGGTTCCACTCTCTAAACCTTGTCAGCACCTTACAGCTTTCATTACTCCTGAGGGGACATTCAAATTTTGTCAAATGCCATTTGGTCTGGCATTAGCTGCCTCCGTGTTCCAGAAAGTGATGGAGGACATTTTGAAGGGATAAGACAAAGTGACTGTTTTTCAAGATGATATATTGGTGTATACGGAGAATGAGTGTGAACATGAGAGAGTGTTGAGGAATGTACTAAATAGACTTAGAGAGGCAGGCTTAACGGTTCAGAGGAGCAAATGCAAAATAGCTGTCAGGCAAGTAGAGTATCTATGTCACAGGATATCTAAAGATGGTATTTCGTCTAAAAGATCACTGGTGGAGAGTATCAGTAAATCCCCTCCGCCTAAGGACAAAGACCAATTGCGCTCATTCATGGGTTTGGCAGTATATTGTCACAAATTTGTGAATGGGTTTGCGGTAATATCTCCACTGAGGGAGCTACTTAAGAAGGGTGTGAGCTTTAAGTGGTCTGAAGATTGCCAAGAGGCCTTTATGTCAATTAAGAAGGGAATTGCACAAGCACCATCACTTGGTATGATATCCCAATATGACTCAGGGAAGGTAGAACATTTGATAGCCTTTGCCTCAAGGCCACTGAGAGGAGTGGAGAGAAACTACTCAGTGATTGACAGAGAGGCATTAGCAATGTCATGGGCCATATCACCTTTCAAGTTTGTTTTATGTGGTCAAGCATTTCAAGTAAGAACGGACCACAAACCATTGGTACAATTAATGAGTAGTGTTGACTGGGCCAAGGATATCTAGGTGGATGGTGGAGTTGCTAGGATGCAATTTTAAAGTATGCTACATACCTGGCAAAGAAAGCGTTGTGGCTGATTGTTTATCCAGGTTACCGGTTGAAAGTGGAGAAAATACTGATATAGCCAGGGAACAAGAATTGAGTATTTCTGAAATAGAGTGTAACGCTATAGATAAGGGTGAATAGCTGCTTGCGGATAAGGAGAACTCGGTGTTGAGTTAAGTGAAAGTTTGGACAAAGGAAGGGTGCCCTCATAAGAATAAAATTGACAGATGTTATGACAGATATAATGAAGTGAGAGAGGAATTGAGCTTGTCAGAAGATGGTTGCAAATTCAGAAGAGGGAACAAATTAGTGCCTTCAAGTGGTGTGAGATCCCAATTAGTGAATGTGGCTCACCAAGGGCACTGGGGAATGGGAGGAACCAAGAGGTATTTGAGGCAATCATTCTGGTGGCCTGGTATAGACAGTGATGTAGAGAAAATTGTAAGGAGTGTGTGAAGAGTGATAAAGGTAAGGTTGTGATGGAGGTCCCACTTGTCCCGGTGAGTGTGGGAGAAAGTGGCAATTGATTTGGTGGGACCCATTCAGGAACTTGGTGAGGGTACATGTACTTGGTGGTATTAGTAGACTACCATACCAAATGGATACAATGGAAAGCGCTCCGTGAGGCTACCACTACAGAGGTCTTTCCTGGAAGATGTGTTTTACAGAGAGGGTCTTCCCTCGGTGTTAGTCACCGAAAATGGTGTGCAGTTTTGCTCGGACAGAATGCAAACATTTTTGAGAAAATTCAGTATCAAGCATGTGCGAACAGCGCTATATCATCCTATGGCCAATTGGCTGGTTGAGAGGGCAAACAGATTTGTGAAGAGTGGGATACAATTGGCATTGGTTTCAGGGTTAGAATGGTCGAAAGTACTTAAAGAGATGGTATGGAACTACTGTACAACACCACACTCGATCACAAAAATATTGCCATTTGTGTCATTGAAAGGCAGACAACCTGGAACCAAACTTTGTCCAGGTTGGCTGGAAATGGCAAAAAGTGTAGATATAGAGCGGGAGAAAATCATGGGATTTATCAGAGAGGCACAGAGCATGTATAAACAAATGTTTGATGAGGTCAATAAAACCAAAGAAACAAAGGGGGAGAAAGGTGATATGGTGTTAATCAAGAATCCAAGGTTAAGTTCGAAATGTGTAGAGAGTACATTCTTGGGACCAAAAAAAATTGCAGCTGTTCGGGGAAATGTAGTGATCCTTGAAGGGGAGAATGATGGTCGATGTCAAAGTTGGTCAAGTGTTCATCCAATGTGTGTGAAGACAACAGTGTGGATAACAATAATGAGGTTGATGGTAAGTCTACATATAGCAGTGAAGGGGAAGAGGAACATTGTCAAAAGGCGGACGATGAGGGATTTTCCAATGCAAATGCAAATACAGGACTGTGCCAAGGAAGAGTTAGAAATAGACCAACATGGCTCAAGGATTTCTATGTAGACTAAAATTCAATCAGTAAATGCCAAGGGAGGAGATGTGTTATGTTTAGGGTTTGGTTTCATATTTCGTTTCAATGCATCCAAGTGCAATGGTTTCAATGTGGGTTTAAACATTGGTCATTCTATAGTTCATATAGTTAATGGCATTTGATGTCGAATATTTACATATGTGTGTTTCTTTATCTCATATGATGGCAAGCATGTATTGTGAACTCATTTGGTTCTACCATGGAATGTGTTCCTACGTTGTAAAGTTCTGGAATTGTTTGAGTTTGTCAGTTGGCATCTGATCCTTGGCAGCGCCTGCTGTTGCGTAAGCTTATACTAATAAACCTGATGAAATCACCAGACAGTGTGGAAAATCTCATAACACAAACCTCTCACAAATGTGCTAGAGAACAGAATAACAATTTATGATGATAATCAAATTTCAAAAGAAATAAAGATTTCATTTTAAAATCTTTAAAAGCACATTTCAGTTTTACTTTCAGATTAGAACATGTAATCCAATTTATATTTTTTTCCAGGTTCTAATAATTTTGAACACCTGCTCCAAAATTCCAGAGCTCCCAATGTGAATGATAACTGTTTCCCATTCATCATGCTAGAATAGTTTTCTAAGTACTGTGCGTTCTTAACAAATCATTCCATAGCATTAACGCGAACATAGTTGATTGCATCACATTCCATAGATACATGGTTTAACATTCCTATTGCATGGAGTACTTTGCAAAGCCTACAAGTTCTCAAATGGCATGGTATATTCTTTCTCCCTCTCAATACTTCAATATTGGGTTGACGATCACATTTAAATATATACTGGTGTCTAAAAACAGGCTCAGGGAAATCCATAGCATAACTTTTTGGCTCAGAACTGTAGGTGTACCTCTCATACATTTTGATGCCAGTGCATGGGACTGGAGGTGTAACAGAGTCCCTACTGTGTCAGCCTGACTGGCTTTCCGTGTAGCTTCTTTGATTACCATGTCCTTTGATCATGACCATTCCAACTCAATATGACAGGCCGATTCATGTAATTCCTCACAAAAGTGTCGCACGCGGCTGGCGCACAGCGTGCCCGTGCGAATGTCTGCGCCAGCCGCGTGCGATAAAATCAATTTCTGCGCACAGCGTATTCATGGATTCTCGCCTCCAAAAGCAGACGTGGCGCAGAGTGGCGCAGCGACCCTGCAGCAGCGCCAGTTACGCCCCCAAGAACGCCCTCGCGCAAGGAAAAGCCATCAAGATTGCAAAACCATCGCAAAGGGCTGCGCCAACCCTGTGCCAGTTTACCGGACTGGCAAACAGCAAACGCAAAGCGGGGAACGAGTATTACGGGTGTCGGGAACACACGTGCGTGAGAAGTTTCACACGCGATCTGGCCTGGGGGAGCGTGTGCGTGTATTTCAGGGGTGCGCGAGAAGTATTACACGCGAATGGCCTGGGTGCGTGTATTTCAGGGGTGCGCGAGAAGTTCCACACGCGAATGGCCTGGGCGCGTGTATTTCAGGGGTGCGCGAGAAGTACTAAATACGATCGTGAAGTTCCACACGCGATCTGGCCTGGGGGAGCGTGTGCGTGTATTTCAGGGGTGCGTGAGAAGTCTCACACGCGATCGGGCCTGGGGGAGCGTGTGCGTGTATTTCAGGGGTGCGCGAGAAGTTCCACACGCGATTGCCCTGGGCGCGTGTATTCAAGAGGTGCGCGAGAAGTTCCACACGTGATTGGCCTGGGCGCGTGTATCGCGAGAAGTTCCACACGCGATTTGCCTGGGCGCGTGTATCTCAGGGGTGCGCAAGAAGTTCCACAAGCGATTGGCCTGGGCGCGTGTATCTCAGGGGTGCGCGAGAAGTTCCACACGCGATTGGCCTGGGTGCGTGTATTTCAGAGGTGCGCGAGAAGTTCCACATGCGATTGGCCTGGAGGAGCGTGTGCGTGTATTTCAGAGGTGTGCGAGAAGTTCCACACGCGATCTGGCCTGGGGGAGTGTGTGCGTGTATATCAGAGGTGAGCGAGAAGTTTCACACGCGATTGGCCTGGGCGCGTGTATTTCAGGGGTGCGCAAGAAGTTCCACACGCGATTGGCCTGGGCGCGTGTATTTCAGAGGTGCGCGAGAAGTTCCACACGCGATTGGCCTGGGCGCGTGTATTTCAGAGGTGCGCGAGAAGTTCCACACGCGACTGGCCTGGGTGCGTGTATTCCAGAGGTGCGCGAGAAGTTTCACACGCGATTGGCCTGTGCGCTTGTATTTCAGGGGTGCGCGAGAAGTTCCACACGCTATCGGGCCTGGGGGAGCGTGTGCGTGTATTTCAGAGGTGCGTGAGAAGTTCCACACGCGATTGGCCTGGGCGCGTGTATTTCAGAGGTGCGCGAGAAGTTCCACACGCAATTGGCCTGGAGGAGCGTGTGCGTGTATTTCAGAGGTGTGCGAGAAGTTCCACACGCGATCTGGCCTGGGGGAGTGTGTGCGTGTATATCAGAGGTGAGCGAGAAGTTTCACACGCGATTGGCCTGGGTGCGTGTATTTCAGGGGTGCGCAAGAAGTTCCACACGCGATTGGCCTGGGCGCGTGTATTTCAGAGGTGCGCGAGAAGTTCCACACGCGATTGGCCTGGGCGCGTGTATTTCAGAGGTGCGCGAGAAGTTCCACACGCGACTGGCCTGGGTGCGTGTATTCCAGAGGTGCGCGAGAAGTTTCACACGCGATTGGCCTGTGCGCTTGTATTTCAGGGGTGCGCGAGAAGTTCCACACGCTATCGGGCCTGGGGGAGTGTGTGCGTGTATTTCAGAGGTGCGTGAGAAGTTCCACACGCGATTGGCCTGGGCGCGTGTATTTCAGAGGTGCGCGAGAATTTTCACACGCAATTTCAGCAGGGTACGTGTATTTCAGGGGTGCGCGAGAATTTTCACACGCAATTTCAGCAGGGTACGTGTATTTCAGGGGTGCGCGAGAATTTCCACACGCGATTTCAGCAGGGTACGTGTATTTCAGGGGTGCGCGAGAACTTTCACACGCGATTTCAGCAGGGTACGTGTATTTCAGGGGTGCCGGGGAGTCCTACATGTGATTTGGCAGTGTGGGTCCTCCCAGGTGTCCCCTGTAAACCCTCCACGGCCCCTGCAGGCGGCCCACACCACAGGGGACTACCCTGCATCCCTGGTCATGTCCCGCAGGCAGCCCACCCAACATGGGCATGCCCCCCAGCAAAGGCACATGTCTCCTTGCACCCCCACCCCCAGCATTGGGGGGCACCTGCCAGCAGGCCCCCACTCATGTCCCACTCATGTCCCCCTGCACCCCCACCCCCCAGCATTGCGGGGCCCCTGCCAGCAGGCCCCCACTCATGTCCCACTCACGTTCCCCTGCACCCCCACCCCCCAGCATTGCGGGGCACCTGCCAGCAGGCCCCCACTCATGTCCCACTCACGTCCCCCTGCACCCCCACCCCCCAGCATTGCGGGGCACCTGCCAGCAGGCCCCCACTCATGTCCCACTCATGTCCCCCTGCACCCCCACCCCCCAGCATTGCGGGGCACCTGCCAGCAGGCCCCCACTCATGTCCCACTCATGTCCCCCTGCACCTCCACCCCCCAGCATTGCGGGGCACCTGCCAGCAGGCCCCCACTCATGTCCCACTCATGTCCCCCTGCACCCCCACCCCCCAGCATTGTGGGGCACCTGCCAGCAGGCCCCCACACATGTCCCCCAGCCAACATGTCATCACAATCTAGATCCCTGGCCCTTATGGTCAGCCTCCAAATGCAAAACACCCACTCGAGTATTGCATCCACCCACTTAGAAATGGCAATGACATGATAGAACCCCAATAGCAAGTTTGGAAATGAACACATGGCCCTCACATACACCCAATGGGTGTCAGTGAATCTCAAAACCCATATCATGATATGCATGATACCAATGAGATGATACTACACATTGAAGTTTGATGAAAAAAATGTATTAAAAACAGCATAAATGGAATTAAAAATAAACAAATGACAATGGGAATCAAAAACCAAAAGCAGCATGTCCGTAAAATAATGAAAAATGACAAATCATAATCCAAAGGAAAGGTGTCCAAAGTCACAGTTCAAGAAAGTAAATCCAAGGTAAAAACAAAACCGAAAACCATTGCTCCATGGGTAAATCCCCAAAAAAATTTAAAAATCCAATAGTCAACTATATACAGATAAACAAACCAGGGTCCATGATCCCAACTGAAGAAATGAAACCTACATAAAAATACTACCTAATAAAATAAAACTATATACAAAAATGTGGCCCATTGTCCAAAAGGTCCAAAATAAATAAAAAAGCAAAGGAAACCTAACACTAACTACATAACTATTTACAAGGGCAGCGGGCTAGTCCGACGGCTCACTGGTTGTTGTCATGGGCCAGGGCATCATCGAACTCCTGTTCAATGGCTTGGAGGCGGGCATGTTCCCTGGCCCCGAGGTCCTGCAGGGATAATGCAGTGTCCAGCTCCAACTCCCTGCGAAGACCCTCGAGGCACTCAGCCCGCCTCAGCGCCCTCCGCATGGAGTTCTACGCCCTGACCATTGTGAGCCGTTCCTCCTCTGCCCGCTGCCGCTCCGCACCTATCTGCTGGCCCAACCGCTCCCACACGGAAGCCACTCCCAATCCAGGGTTCTCCTGCCCTCCGGCCGATGCCTGCACCCCTGATGTTGATGGCCCCGAGCCATGATGCCTCCCACGTCGAGCCTGCCGCTGCCTCCGACGCAACTGCCTGTGCCAGCACGACGGCATCCAGGCTGATGGAAACCACCGACGCCGTCGTGCACGTGCCCTGCCCGATGATGCCGTCACATCCTCCATCTGCTGGGGTCCAGTTGTGGCACTCCGACTCCCGACTGTGGCAGGGATGGGATCCCCACCGAGGTGGCTGCATTGGTCGGGGCAGGTCCACAGGGGGCCCTGGTGGCATCTGGGCCGGAAGACGGCATGGAGTACGACTGGCGCATAGCCTCCACAGAGGAGGAGAGGGTCGCCAGAGTGCCCGACACATGTACGAGACCCCCGACCATGACCGCTCCCAACTGGGCCACGTTGGCACGGTGCTCTTCGTGATGACGTGCATGCTCCCCCCGGGAAGCACGCACCTCATCACGAATGACAGCCGTGCACAACGCGACACCAATCAGGACCTTCTCCATACGGCCAGGGGTCCCCTCGTCCACAGGTGGAGGGGAGTCAGATGACATGGACATCCCCCCTACCTGCGGACGGGCCTGGGATGGGGCATCCCTGCTGGTGCATGGTGGTGCAGTCACAGTGTCAGGGACAGTGACATGCACAGGCACCTCCACGGCGACCTGTGCTGCCTCCTGCCCCTGCCCCTGGACTGCACCACTTGCACCAGCAGGGATGCCCCCACCAGGCCCCATGTGCGGCTCAGTAGCGGCCTCGTCCTCCTCTGTGGAAACCACCAACCTGGATGGCTCCACACCGTCTTCCGCCGTTGCAAGCCCCTGTGGGGGCTCACCCACCCCTTCCGCTGCAGCCGTGGGGGCATCCCCGCCGCTTAGCTCCACAGCGCCGTCTCCGCCCTCTTCTTCACTTTGCGCTGTGTAGAGGGAGACATAGAACACAATTATCAGGGTACTGTACAATGGTCCCCTAGACAGGAAGCACTAGCAGATGAGTGGCACTGTCAAAGATCACTTCCATCATGTCCCTCCACAACACATGGGTCAGTGCAGGCAAAACACATGCAGTAACAGGCATGGCGCATGCTATGGACATAAGCAAACATGTCCAAGGGACTCTTGAAGCATACAATGTTGTTTCTGGACTCACATGCATCATGGGTCATGCCTATCACATGCACACACTTCAACGTACTTTCATCCATCTGGACTCGTACACCCCAGACACAGTGGATGCAAGGATAACTAGGCTGCATCAGTGAATCTGAACATTGTCACAGACTTTGTCATGCATCCATGGCATCCACAAGTCACAGACACGCAGGTCAGAAACACAGACATGGACACCATACATGTACATGGCATCAGCACCCATCCCTCACCCACACCCATGTCCAGGAACAGAGACTGGCATGCTCTCATGTGTCCATTCCGCATAGGGCTCCCCATGTTACATTTAAACACATACACCAACCGTGTGCTTCACACATTACTGGCCTCACATGCATGACCATGATGTCCCTGCACACACACACACGCGTACATGGCCTATGTCACACATACAGGCAAGTATCAGACAACCAGCACGCTGCAACATGCCCTGTCTCACACAGCAATGCTTGGCCACTTACCGCTCGACTCCAGACGGGTCTGCCTCTCAAGGATCTGGGCATGGAGCGCTGGGCGTACTCATCCAGGACCCTCAGCTGGATGGTACTCATGGTGCCCCGGTCCCCCTCCACGAGGCGCCGGGCCTTTATGAGGGGCCTGGACCTGAAGTCCTCCCAGCGCTTCTTGACTTGCTTGATGTTGCGGGTTGCCACCCCCTCCTTGTTGATGGCAACCACAAAGTCATCCCAGATCCTGTCCCGTTCTTCCTTGTCGGCGCGTGGTGATCCGAAGAGGGCATCATAATGCCCCTGGACAAGCTCCACCAGGACACCAACTTCCTTCTGACTGAAGCTGGTGTCCCTCTGCCCCTCTGGCTGGGGGTCGCCAGTGGTCTCGGATGGTGTTTGCCCCGACATGGCGACCCCCGAGGCAGGCGTGGGTGGGCAACTGGGTCCTGGGGCTGGGCTGTGGAGCGATGGTATCCCAGTCGGGAGTGTTCTGTTCCAGCAGGGGTGGACACAGCAACTGGACCCCTGCAGATGGCTGATGTGCAGGCACCAAATGGCAGGGCACGGTGGCAGCAGGCAGGCAGGCAGCAGCAGATGGCTCGTGGGAGACTGCTCGGGGCTCTGGTGGGCAGTAATTCGGTCTTTTGGGCAGGAGCGTGGTCTTCCGTGTGCTTACGCGTGGCCAGCTTGATACGGAGTGATTTGGCACGTGAAAATTCTGCACGTCAGCGTGTGAATCGAGGAAAGGCCCTTAGCGCGTAAGCGCGTCAGCACGCATACGCGATTCCATTGGACCAAAGGCTCTTAGCACGTATGCGTCTCTGTGACGTATCGCGCACGGGCGTTGCTTTTCGTGGGGTGCGGTGCGTGTGTTTTGCAGGCGTTGGGGTTCACACGCTATTACTTCACAGCGGGTGGGTGTTGGCTACGCGTTCTTCTACACGCAAGGCAGACGGTGAGTGGTACCCTGCTCCCCCAGGCCCGATCGCATGAAAAAACACCCGCGAGCCCCTGAAATACACGTACCCCGCTCCCTCAGGCCCGATCGCGTGTGAAAACACCCGCGAGCCCCTGGAATACACGCGCCCAGGCCAATCGCGTGTGGAACTTCTCGCGCACCTCTGAAATACACGCACACGCTTCCCCAGGCCCGATCGCATGTGGAACTTCTCGCGCACCTACACGCACACGCTCCCCCAGGCCCGATCACGTGTGGAACTTCTCGCGCACCCCTGAAATATACGCGCACAGGCTAATCGCGTGTGAAACTTCTCGCGCACCTCTGGAATACACGCGCCCAGGCCAATCGCGTGTGGAACTTCTCGCGCACCTCTGAAATACACGCGCCCAGGCCAATCGCATGTGGAACTTCTCGTGCACCCCTGAAATACACGCGCCCAGGCCAATCGTGTGTGGAACTTCTTGCGCACCCCTGAAATACACGCGCCCAGGCCAATCGCGTGTGAGAAACTTCTCGCGCACCTCTGGAATACACGCACACGCTCCCCCAGGCCCGATCGCGTGTGAAACTTCTCGCGCACCTCTGAAATACACGCACACGCTCCCCCAGGCCCGATCACGTGTGAAACTTCTCGCGCACCTCTGAAATACACGCACACGCTCCCCCAGGCCCGATCGCGTGTGAAACTTCTCGCGCACCTCTGGAATACACGCACACGCTCCCCCAGGCCCGATCGCGTGTGAAACTTCTCGCGCACCTGTGTAATACACGCACGCGCTCCCCCAGGCCCGATCGCGTGTGAAACTTCTCGCGCACCTCTGGAATACACGCACACGCTCCCCCAGGCCCGATCGCGTGTGAAACTTCTCGCGCACCTGTGTAATACACGCACGCGCTCGCCCAGGCCCGATCGCGTGTGGGCCTTCTCCCGCGTGTTGGACTTTGGTGCACATTTTTTTCCTGCGCAGGGATGCTACCGCCTGCTTTCGTGTGGCGGACATGTATGGGCCTGTGCGCGTCTTTGGCCGTGCGCTGTTTTTCCCTATTCGATTCCATGAATACGTGTTGTAAGCAAGCGTGTGGGCGTTCTGCGCACTTGCCTCCTGTACTTCCCCCGTGACGCCCACATTTTCACGAGTTGTTCCCCATTCTGCGTGTGACGCCCCTTGTTACGCCTACTTTTGTTATGTGCGCCGCGCTATGTGCGAATTCGCTGTGGCCTTATCGCACGGCGTTCGATGACCTGTGCGCCAGCGTGCGCCAGCCTGCGCCGCGCACTTTTTCAGCGCACATCCCACATTTTGCGCATGCACGGACTTCCATGAATTGATGTGCAATGTTTTCTGTACGATAATCGCACTTGCACTGCGATTTTCGCTATTTCACTGCGAATCGCACGTTTTCGCACGCGTGCGCCATTTTTTCGGCGCACATTAATTCCATGAATCGGCCTGTGAATTTCTACCATGTAGTGTTTGTTTTCTTTCATGAATTGTATTACTTTAGATATGCCTAACTCCAATACAATTCCAAGCAGGCTATCCTTATTTGCATACCCGATGCTTGGGCATAAAGCCAGTTCCTCCACTTTTAGCACATTCCAGAGATGTTAAACCCAGATCAATCCTGATCATCTTTATTTGGATACAGTTGGGCAATCCTAAAAATGATCTGCAAAGTTCCCCTTTATGATGGATAGCCAGCTTGCTGACAAATCTTCACAGCACTCTAAGAAATACATTAACGCTGGGACTACTTTTCCTCAATATGCCTGAATGGGGTGTGCAGTGATGTTATTGAATAGAAAACAAAGAATGCATTTTTAGACAAACCCAAAACATTGAGGAAAAAAATGAATTTTAGAAAACTATATAAATGTGTTAAGGAATGGGAATAGTAGTTTTCGGGGTGGGGAACAGAATTAAAAAAGTAAAAAGCCCTCGGAGCGCTGACACTGACAAATCAGGTCCGTCCACCAACTGGAACTGGATTGCAGCTACCTTAAACAGGAGCTCGAACCTATAACGTGAGGAGCGAAACTTAGGGCCCTTGGTTAAGCTGGGCTCCTGGAACACCAGAGGCTTCAATCATCTTTTTCACACTCCTTGGTCGCTTGACCTAGATGTAGTTTGCCTACAAGAAACATGGCTAACACGTTCTCCCATATTGCAAGACTTTGAAACCGCTCACAACCCTGCCATAAGACAACTGAAAGGAAGACCAATGGCTGGGTTACTGATCGCTGTTAGGAAATCTACTGGATTCAGAATTATGTCCTGCACTAACATCACGCCTTACATACAAATAGCGAAGGTGTGCTCAACAAACGCCACAAATAACAGTCTCGTAGTTTTCTACATCATCAACGTCTACTGGAATCACAAGGCAATCGAAACTAGCCTCTTTATCGACCAAATAACCATAGCGATAGATGGTATATTTGAAACTGAGATATATCCAAACTTGATTATCTGTGGTGATTTAAATATTGATTGCACGAAGTATGTAAATAAGAAGAGCAGGGCTGTGGGATCCACTGCGGCTGATGATGTGACAACAAAATGGGGTCAAGAAATGGAAGCAAGAAATGTACTAATGATGAATGGTAACGTGACAGGAGACATTCCTGCTAATCCAACATGGAGAAGGAAGAACTTTCAAGCCGTGCTGGACTTCATGTTTGTGTCAGAGGCAGTTTCCATACGAGTATCCCGTTTCGAGGTCAAACCTATGCTTTATAGCGATCACGAAATGGTGAAACTGACCATAAACATCCAAAATGCAACGCAAAGTCCAGTCTGGGCACAAAATGTGTTAGTTCGTTCTAACAGAATCCGGCTAGAACTTGCTGACGTGTATGTAAACGAACTTGTGACAAATCTAAATGAAGCATCTAACGCAATTGAATATCGACAATTTCTAACTCATTTTACAGAAAAAAGCAAGGATTAAAACACATTCGGTTTGTACACAAACATAGCTTCGATCTTCAACTCCAGCAGGGGAAAAGATTGATGCGACAAGAGCTGCGGAAGGTTGCGAAAGAACAAAATGCACTCTCTGTGCGCATCTTAAAGAAAAAAACGATCAAACAAGCATTAAAAAACTGTTGCATATCTCATAAAGCGATATTGTTACAGACAGATTTGGAAAATATGTTAGCTAAACTGTCAAATAAAAACTCAGCAACCTTCTGGAAGATCATAAACAACAAATTTGCCCCGCAAGATGCTCTGCAGGCAAATCAAATTTCTGAAGTTATGTGGACTGCCCATTTTAACGAAATGTTCTATGCGGAAGGCGGCACGAAAGATGTCTTCAACTCAGTTCTGGCAAAATGGGATTTACATTTTGCGCGGCAAGACATTCTAGCAGTAATTCAAAAAGCAAAAGAGTCAAGAGCCCCAGGGCCCGACGGGCTCACGAACTTTACTATTAAGCGTAACCCTGAGGCGTGGGCAGATTTTTGCATGATTCTCTTCCAAAGAATAACTGACAAACGTACCACACCTTTGTCTTGGAAGAATGCTATCATAGTGCCCATTTTTAAAAAGGGCAACAGGGCAAACCCTGGGGACTATAGACCAATTGCTTTGCTGGATGTGATAGGGAAAATGTACGCGACCCTAATGCAACAAAAACTACTGAAGTGGGCGGTTGATAGTGAGCACATTGACCCCAGACAGGCGGGGTTTGTGAAGGGCGTGGGGTGTTGTCTCAATTTGCTAATTCTAAATCTATTCAAGATAGAAGCTATCAGACGGAATTCCAACATACACCTAGCCCTCATAGACTTTTCTCACGCATTTGATAGTGTCGATCGAGGAATCCTATGGAAAAAACTAGGAGAATGGAAGTGTCCAATGAGCCTGGTCGAAGCAATTAGAGAGCTGCACTCAAACACACATATTAGAGTCAGGCTTGATCGACAGGGGTCTCTATCTCAGCCCATAGAAACTTGCAAAGGCGTAAAACAGGGCTGCCCGCTTGCTGCAACTATTTTCAATTTATTCCTATCAGATGTTGGGAAAGCATTTAGGGGCCGATTCATGGAACAAACGTGCGCCGAAAATCTTCGCGCAAGCAGGCGCAAGCAGGCGCAAGCGGAAAAAAACAGGCGCACGCGCACGCGTGCGATTCATGGAAGTCCCTGCGCGTGTTTACCTCGGGATGTGCGCCAAACCCGTGCATGGCGCACACGTCACTGCAACATCCCAAAAGACGTGCGCGATGCGCACAGTGAAAGCGCACAACCTCGGCGCATACACTAGAAAGTGGGCGGAACGCGGGGCGTAACGCGCGGAATGGGGAACAACTCGCGAAAACAAGGGCGTAACTGGGGATGTACTGCAGGGAAGCAGACGGAACGCCCACACGCACCCGAACCACACGTATTCATGGAATCGAATAGGGCAAAGCCACGCACAGCTAAAGACACGCACAAGCCGATACACGTCCGCCACACGAAGGCAGGCGGTAGCGTCCCTGCGCATTACAAAAGTGGCAACATACAGCAATTGTGCGAGCGGGGCACGTGTATTTCGGGGTTGCGCGGGAAGTCACACACGCGATTGAGCGGGGTACGTGTATTCTGGGGGTTCGCGGGAAGTCACACACGCGATCTGGCCTGGGGGAGCGGGCTACGTTTATTTCAGGGGTTCGCGTGAACTTCTACACGCGATCGGGCCTGGGGGAGTGGGCTACGTGTATTTCAGGGGCTCGCGTGAACATTTACACGCGATCGGGCCTGGGGGAGCGGGCTATGCGTATTTCGGGGGTTTCCGGGAAGTGACACACGCGATTGAGCGGGGTACGTGTATTTCAGGGGTGCGCGGGAAGTTACACACGCGATTGAGCGGGGTACGTGTATTTCGGGGGTGCGCGGGAAGTTACACACGCGATTGAGCGGGGTACGTGTATTTCGGGGTGCCCGGGAAGTTCCTCACGCGATTAGCCTGGGTACGTGTGTTCCGGGGTGCCGGGAACTTTCACACGCGATTGGTGGAAATCCACGTGTGTTCTGTCATCACGTGCAATGAGGGAAACACCTGCGCGCGTCAGGTCACTTACGCGCATTGGCCCTTTCCTCGTATTACACGCGGACGTCCAGTTTCCACGCACGCTTACGCGCATGGCCCTTTCCTCGTATTACACGCGGACGTGCAGTTTCCACGCGCGCTTACGCGCATGGCCCTTTCCTCGTATTACACGCGGACGTGCAGTTTTTCACGCGCGCTGAAATGCGCATGCACGTCTGTACGCGTCACGTCACAGGGGCTCTTGCGCTTGAGGGGCCTTCTGTCCAATGAAAATGCGTATGCGTGCAGACGCGCTTACGCGCTAAGGGCCTTTTCTCGAATTACACGCTGACGTGCAGATTTTTCACGTGCCAAATCACTCTGTATCAAGCTGGCCACGCGAAAACACACGGAAGACCACGCTCCTGCCCAGAAGGCCGAATTACTGCCCCCCAGTGCCCCGAGCAGCCTCCCACGTGCCATCTGCTGCTGCCTGCCTGCCTGCCTGCCTGCTGCCACCGTGCCCTGCCATTTGGTGCCTGCACATCAGCCATCTGCAGGTGTCCAGTTGCTGTGTCCACCCCTGCTGGAACAGAAGACTCCCGACTCGGATGACATTGCTCCACAGCCCAGCCCCAGGACCCAGTTGCCCACCCACTCCTGCCCCTGGGGTTGCCATGTCGGGCACATCAACATCTGGCACCAGTGGCAACCCCCGGGCAGAGGGGCACCAGCTTCACTGCCACAGAAGTTGGTGTCCTGGTGGAGTAAGTCCTGGGGCAGTATGATGCCCTCTTCGGATCGTCCCGCGCCAACAAGGAAGGACGGGAGAGGATCTGGGCCGACTGTGTAGTTGCCATCAAGGTGGAGGGGGTGGCAACCCGCACCATCCAGAAGGTCAAGAAGCGCTGGGAAGACTTGAGGTCCAGGACCCTCATAAAGGCCCGGCGCCTCGTGGAGGGGGGTCGGTGCCGCATGAGTTCCATCCAGATGAGGGTCCTGGAACGCGTACACCCAGCGCTCCACGCCCAGGTCCTTGAGAGGGAGACCCGTCTGGAGTTGAGCGGTAAGTGGCCAAGCATTGCTGTGTGAGACAGGGCATGTTGCAGTGTGCTGGTTATCTGATACTTGCCTGTATGTGTGACATAGGCCATGTACGCATGTATGTGTGCAGGGACATCATGGTAATGCATGTGCGATCAGCAATGTGTGAACCGCACGGTCGTTGCATGTGTTTAAATGCGACATGGGGAGCCCTATGCAGATTGTACACATGAGAGCATGGCAGTCTCTGTTCCTGGACATGGGTGGGGGTGAGGGATGGGTGCTGATGCCAGGTACATATATGGTATCCATGTCTGTGTGCCTGACCTGGGTGTCTGTGACTTGTGAATGCCATGGATGCATGACACATGTCTGTGACAATGTACAGATTCACTGATGCAGCCTAGTCATCCTTGTATCCACTGTGATTGGGGTGTACAGGGCCAGATGGATGTGACTGAGGTGAAGTGTGTGCATGTGATAGGCATGACCCATGATGCATGTGAGTACCATTCCATTGGATGTTTCGAGAGTCCATTGGACATGTATGGAAATGTCCATGGCATGCACCATGACTGTCACTGTGTGTGTTTTGCCTGGACTGACACATGTGTTGTGGAGGGACATGATGGAAGTGTACTTTGACAGTGGCACTCATCTGCTATTGCTTCCTGTCTAGGGGACCATTGTACAGTACCCTGATGCTTGTGTTCTATGTCTCCCTCTACGCAGCGGCTAGTGAAGAAGAGGGCGGAGACGGCGCTGTGGAGCAAGGTGGCGGGGATGCCCCCACGGCTGCAGCGGAAGGGGTGGGTGAGCCCCCACAGGGGCCTGCTACGGCGGAAGACGGTGAGGAGCCATCCAGGTTGGTGGTTTCCACAGAGGAGGAGGAGGCCGCCACTGAGGCGCACATGGGGCCTGGTGGGGGCATCCCTGCTGGTGCAAGTGGTGCAGTCCAAGGGCAGGGGCAGGAGGCAGCACAGGTCACCGTGGAGGGGCCTGTGCATGTCGCTGTCCCTGACCCTGTGGGTGCACCACCATGCACCAGCAGGGATTCCCCGTCCCAGGCCCGTCCGCAGGTAGAGGGGATGTCCATGTCATCTGTCTCCCCTCCACCTGCGGACGAGGGGACCCCTGGCCGTATGGAGAAGGTCCTGATTGGGTTCGCGATGCGCACGGCTGTGATTCGTGATGCCGTGCGTGCTTCCCAGGAGGAGCACGCACGTCATCACGAAGAGCACTGTGCCGACGTGGCCCAATTGGGATCGTCCATGTTGGGGGGTTTCCTGCATGTGTCGGCCAATCTGGCGGCCCTCTCCTCCTCTGTGGAGACTATACGCCAGTCGTTCTCCTTGCTGTCTTCCGGCCCAGATGCCACCAGGGCCCCCTGTGGACCTGCCCTGACCAATGCAGCCAGCTCGGTGGGGATCCCATCCCTGCCACAGTTGGGAGTCAGAGGTCCAGCAGGGGTGGACACACCAGCAACTGGACCCCAGCAGATGGAGGATGTGACGGCATCATCGGGCAGGGCACGTGCACGACGGCGTCAGTGGTTTCCATCAGCCTGGATGCCGTCGTGCTGGCACAGGCAGTTGCGTCGGAGGCAGCAGCAGGCTCAACGTGGGAGGCATCATGGCTCGGGGCCATCAACATCAGGGGTGCAGGCATCGGCCGGAAGGCAGGAGAACCCTGGAATGGGAGTGGCTTCCGTGTGGGAGCGTTTGTGCCAGCAGATAGGTGCGGAGCGGCAGCGGGCAGAGGAGGAACGGCTCACAATGGTCAGGGCGGAGGACTCCATGCGGAGGGCGCTGAGGCGGGCTGAGTGCCTCGAGGGTCTTCGCAGGGAGTTGGAGCTGGACACTGCATTATCCCTGCTGGACCTCGGGGCCAGGGAACATGCCCGCCTCCAAGCCATTGAACGGGAGTTCGATGATGCCCTGGCCCATGACAACAACCAGTGAGCCGTCGGACTAGCCCGCTGCCTTTGTATATAGTTATATAGTTAGTGGTAGGTTTCCTTTAAATTAATTCTTTTTTATTTGGTTGCGATCGGACAATGCGCCACTTTTTTGTATATAGTTCAGTTTTTAGTTAGTTGACATAGTTAGGTTTCATTTGGTTGGGCTCATGGACCCGAGATTGTCTTATAAATATTTCTTCTATGGATTTTTTGATTTTTTGGATTTTTTTCATGGACATTCATCTTTTTGTTGTTTTGCTTTGTGGTTTTTCTCATTACATTTCCATTCTAGTTGATTTTCAATACATTTTTATTTTCATCCTTCAATGTGTCGTATCATCTCATTACTTTCATGCATGTCATGTTGGGTGTTTTAACATTCACTTGCAGCCATTGTGTGTGACAGACATGTGTTCATTTGCATTATTTACATTGGGTGTGTAACATGTAATTGCCTTTGATATGTGGGTGGATGTGATAGTTGGTTGGGCCTTTTGGCAGGGGAGGATGGCCATTACGGACATGATTGGGGATTGTTGGGACCCAGGTGCAGGGGGGCATGGATGGGACATGGGCGAGGGCCTGGTGGAGTGTGCCCCGCAATGATGGGGGGTGGGGGTGCAAGGGGACATGAGTTGGACATGGGTGGGGGCCTGCTGGCAGGTGCCCCACAGTGCTGGGGGGTGGGGGTTGTGGGGGACATGAGTTGGACATGGGTGGGGGCCTGCTGGCAGGTGCCCCACAGTGCTGGGGGGTGGGGGTGCAAGGGGACATGAGTTGGACATGGGTGGGGGCCTGCTGGCAGGTGCCCCACAGTGCTGGGGGGTGGGGGTGGTGGGGGACATGAGTTGGACATGGGTGGGGGCCTGCTGGCAGGTGCCCCACAGTGCTGGGGGGCTGGGGTGCAAGGGGACATGAGTTGGACATGGGTGGGGGCCTGCTGGCAGGTGCCCCACAGTGCTGGGGGGTGGGGGTGGTGGGGGACATGAGTTGGACATGGGCGGGGGCCTGCTGGCAGGTGCCACATAGTGCTGGGGGGTGGGGGTGCAAGGGGACATGAGTTGGTGTTCATTAGTTCAAGGAGACATGTGCCTTTGCTGGGGGGCATGCCCATGTTGGGTGGGCTGCCTGCGGGACATGACCAGGGATGCAGGGTAGTCCCCTGTGGTGTGGGCTGCCTGCAGGGGCCGTGGAGGGTGTACAGGGAACACCTGGGAGGACCCACACTGTCAAATCACATGTAGGACTCCCCGGCACCCCTGAAATACACGTACCCTGCTGAAATTGCGTGTAAAACTTTCCGCGCACCCCTGGTATACACGCACACGCTCCCCCAGGCCATTCGCGTGTGGAACTTCCCGCGCATCCCTGAAATACACGCGCCCAGGCCAATCGCGTGTGGAACTTCCCACGCACCCCTGAAATACACGCGCACAGGCCATTCGCATGTGGAACTTCCCGCGCACCCCTGAAATACACGCGCCCAGGCCAATCGCGTGTGGAACTTCCCACGCACCCCTGAAATACACGCGCACAGGCCATTCGCGTGTGGAACTTCCCGCGCACCCCTGAAATACACGCGCCCAGGCCAATCGCGTGTGGAACTTCCCACGCACCCCTGAAATACACGCGCCCAGGCCATTCGCGTGTGGAACTTCCCGCGCACCCCTGAAATACACGCGCCCAGGACAATCGCGTGTGGAACTTCCCGCGCACCCCTGAGATACACGCGCCCACGCCAATCGCGTGTGGAACTTCCCGCGCACCCCTGAAATACACGCGCCCAGGCCAGTCGCGTGTGGAACTTCCCACGCACCCCTGAAATACACGCGCCCAGGCCAATTGCGTGTGGAACTATACACCCGCCCAGGCCATTCGCGTGTGGAACTTCCCGCGCACCCCTGAAATACACGCGCACAGGCCATTCGCGTGTGGAACTTTCCGCGCACCCCTGAAATACACGCACCCAGGCCAATCGCGTGTGGAACTTCCCACGCACCCCTGAGATAAACGCGCCCAGGCCAATCGCGTGTGGAACTTCCGGCGCACCCCTGAGATACACGCGCCCAGGCCAATCGCGTGTGGAACTTCCCGCGCACCCCTGAAATACACGTACCATGCTGGAATCGCATGTGTAACTTCCCATGCACCCTGAAATACACTTACCCTGCTGATATCGCGTGTGTAACTTCCCCTGCACCCTGAAATACACGTACCCTGCTGATATCGCATGTGGAACTTCACGCGCACCCCGAAATACACGTACCATGCTGGAATCGCATGTGTAACTTCCCATGCACCCTGAAATACACTTACCCTGCTCATATCGCGTGTGTAACTTCCCCTGCACCCTGAAATACACGTACCCTGCTGATATCGCATGTGGAACTTCACGCGCACCCCGAAATACACGTACCCTGATGGAATCGCGTGTGGAACTTCCCGCGCACCCCTGAAATACGCGTACCCTGCTCGCACGGGGCCAATCGCGTGAGGTACTTCCCGCACACCCCAGTGATACACGTAGCCCGCTTGCTGTGCTGGTACAGGGTTAGCGCAGCCCTTTGCGCTGGATTGGGTATGTTGATGGCTTTTCCCTGCGCGGGAGGCGTTCTTGGGGGCGTAACTGGCGCTGCTGCAGGGTCGCTGCGCCACTGTGCGCCACGGCTGGTTTTGGTGGCTGGAATCCATGAAAACGCTGTGCGCGGAAATGGATTTCAGCGCACGCGGCTGGCGCAGGGATTCGCACGCGCACACTGTGCGCCAGCCGCGTGCGCCACTTGTGCGCTGAATTCTATGAATTACCCCCTGAGTGAAGTTTCTTCGTTCCCCCCGAAAATGAACGGTACTCATATAAGCTGGCTTTTATATGCGGATGACTTGATACTACTAGATATGACAGCTTCTGGGTTGCAACTCAAACTCGACGCCCTAGAAGTATATGTCCGCATGAATGGCCTTAAAATCAACAACAACAAAAATGCGAGATCCTAACGCTTCAAAATCTACGCTCTGTGAAAAAAAATCAGAAGAAACAAGCCTGGTTTCTTGAAAAAACAAAAATCCACAATGTATGTGAGACTAGATACTTAGGCATGAAAATAAGT
Source organism: Ambystoma mexicanum (assembly GCF_040938575.1). Lineage (NCBI taxonomy): Eukaryota > Metazoa > Chordata > Amphibia > Caudata > Ambystomatidae > Ambystoma > Ambystoma mexicanum. Next base: position 368,324,191 of record NC_090926.1, on the reverse strand, counting down.
GCGAACTTAGATGGCCTTGGGCTGAAACAGCCAAAATCAAATGTCGTCAACTGGCGTGCCAAGCAGTGATCTTAAATCAACAATACAGCAAATTTTCTCTAAAACCTGTTGTGTCATTTTATCAACAAAAAGCGGTGCCGGCAATAATTTACGGAGGGGAAAATGCCTTAGGATGTTCGCATGAGCTTTGGAACACCCTTGAAAACATATTCTGGACTAGAGTATTACACCTACCCTGAGGAACGCCAACCGCCTGCATTCGATATGAATTAGGTCTAATATCGATGCACGCTAGGGTGTGCTGGAATATCCTATCTCTTTTTAGGAAATGTAAAGCAGTGAACCCAGCCCTCCAGTTCAAAATACTAAATCCCGATATAGCGACTGCAGGCTCGACACTAGAAATGTGGCTGGATTACTGCCACGAGATAATGGAATGTTATGACATCAAATTAACCACACTCTTGGAGAACCCGACTGAAGCAAAAAAAAAAGTGTGGTCTTGGGACTGGCACCGAACTTGTGAACTAAGATCGAATAGCCGACTGATGGCTGATGTTCCAGGAGAAACGAGGGAACTTGGCAAACTACAGAATTTCCAAGCCAGATCTCTATATTTGAGATTTAAACTGAATCTGATAAACAACAAAGAACGTCAAGATATATTTAATGGGAGACCGATCTCAGCCTGTCGTTTTTGCAAAACGGCTAATGAAACATTGAAACACCTAACGCTGTTTTGTCCACACTTACGTTCTGTGAGATCTTGGGTCTTTGGATCGCTATTTGTGAAATCTTACACACTAAATGTGGACGATTGGTGGTTAAGGATGTTTGAGGGAATAGATCAAAAACTTATGTTTGCCTTAGTGGTGTTTCTCAAAGACCTGGAAACAAGGTTAAAGGAGGATGGCTCACCTACCTAAAAACTGTAAACTGTGAACCATCTTATATAGATCAAAAGTCGTATCTGACAGACGCCTGTTCTTTCTTGTTTCATTTTGGCGCTTCTGTTTTGTCTCTCATTTGATTTGATCTGGCTTCTGATTTGGTTTGTTCTGGTTTACAATCTGATTTGGTCTGATTCGGTTTGTTCTGGTTCATGATTTGGTTCTGCTGTGATGTGTTTCTCTTTTTTTAAAGGTTTGTAAAAACCGTATTAAAAAAAAAAAAAAGTTAACAAAAGAGGGTCTGCGGTGGAACCCCCCCAAAAAACAACAAAACATGTTTTTATTTTTTTTTAGATGTTTTCTATTCATTAAATATTAATTCTTTGTTTTATCATTTCGATGAAATCACATGTAATCCCCTGAATGGGCATTAATGAGCATTCCAATAGAAAAACCGCCACATTTTGAAATTAATGTGATGTAAGATTTATAACGGTCCCATGTTTTTGCACTCTCTCAGATACCTTGTGTTCTTTCTCTTGTTCTGCTACCTCAATAGGAACACTAATCGAGTTCCAAGCAAAGTTACAAGGTCATCTTGCTACAAAGAAGCACATAATTATAGTCTTTTTTATATGTATGTCATTTCATTCATTTACTCGTGAAAAGCATTCGGACATCTCTGCAGCCCAATAAGAGTCAAATCAAAAAGAGCAGCATCGTCTGCACAAGGAAGTTAGTTAATACATAATTGTCCCAATTTAGGGGACCAGTTCTAACCATACCAAGGTTTGTGTCAATATCAGCAATTTATAAGTTAAAATGTAATGGTGTGAGCAAATAGACCTGCTTTAAACCCTCTTAGTGTCTATTTTATCAGGAACTCACAAGTAGTGTCGTATTTTAATGTAGTAGTATGATAAAGTTTGATAACCTATGATCGATACCCCAGTTTGTTAACGTCTGCCAAAGTGTAGATTTATTAACAGCATCAAGTGACGCTGAAAAATAAATGAAGGCTGCATACAGAGGAGGTGTCCAGATCTTAGTGCTGTTCAAGCAAGCACATTTAAACAAATGCTGTTATGATTGGTCGACATGCCTCCCCTGAAACCTGTTTGAATGGGTGTTAATATTCCTTGATTGGTCACCCACTCCCTTAATTCTCTCAAGAGTAAGGATGCAAACACTTTTCTGGTGGCGTCCAGCAAGACAATGGATAACTAGAAGGATCTTTTTGCAGTCCTTCTTATATATATAGGCATTACTCCAGTCTCAGGCTATGCTGGTGGTAATGTTAACTGATTTTTATGTCCTGAAATAAGCAATGTAGTATCTCATACCATAATTCTGGGTTATTCCACATGAAAATATTGCACAACCCATCTGGTCCAGGTGCTCTTGCCGGTTTAGACTTCACTTTTATATTCTTAATATCATCTACAGAAAACAAGCCCAGCCAATTAATTTGCTGACCAAAATAGTTCACGCTAGTATTCCCATTCTATTTTTCAAATATTTACAAATTCAACCCATTGTCTATTTCCAAAGGGATTTACCAGTGCCTGACCAATTCTAGTGGCAATAGCGTTTGGTAATTTCCACTATTCCTTAGTATAATTTTTATTTACTAGTTAACATTTGCTGTCAATATGTGGGTTCAGAATTGATCTTATGGAGCTATGTACATTTTTTATAGTTTTGCTTGGCAATCTTTTTTGTCCAAGTACTGTTTTTATGAGTTTACCATTTGTATAGCTCTATGATAGCCGTTTTCTCTGTTCTCGTTTATGTGCAACTATTTTGGGGTCATAATGATCAAAAATCTGATTTACCAGCAATGTCATTTTGTTCCCTGTAATAAAAGCCACACCTTCTGTGAGGTTTCTGATCCTAGTGGAAAAGGTGTTCACTTTGTAATTTACTCCAAACCTCTCCTTACTAATATTTTCATTCATTTCATATGCAATGCGATTAATTCTATCTATATTTTTATTTTTATCTTAACTGATTCTAAGCACCACCACTTTTAATCCCTCAGTCCCAGTAAACTCACTTTCACTATTCATGCTCAAGTTTAGCTACAGGGAGGTAGTGAAATGATCACTTGCCTCTTTCAGTCTAATCCCCAGTCCATAATCCAATACCAAGCCAAAGGCAGAGACGTGTCCCTTAAGTCGGAATATGCCTGTAACTGGTCTTGCCACAGCACCTTGATAACTTTGGGCTTAGGCGCTTTAGAAATTAAATAAATAAATAAACAAATAAATACATAATCCAGGATAGATTCCATGCCCTCATCAGAACTACAATGTACTCAACAATTCTGTAAATATTTTACCATCAAAGGGACTATAAACATTTATCAACAAACTTTCAGCTCTTTTATTCAAGTATTGAAATTGAAGCTTCATCATACTGTCTCATACTGTGTGATGACTAAACAATTCCTTCCAATTGTCAACACACTGTCCATTAGATGACCCCTCAATCCTTTAAAAGCTTGCTCTAACATTACTGTCATTTCATCAATAATCAGTGGTTTAGTCATTCAACCATTTTGCAATAGTACCACAACAGGTTTTGCAATTAAATCCAATTCTGGTGCCTGATTGATGGATTTCTAAAAACAAAAATCGTAATTTTGTTTCTGTTGTTTTGGGTTAGTTAAAAATGCATTCTTCATTTATCCATTCGTTATAATCACATGTAACCCCGACATTCTGCTTCTATTGAAAATGTATGGATTAGAGCACCGACAAATCTCTTGAGGGCCGGGAGGGCAATTTCCGGTATCCATCTCCATGGTGGCTCCTTGCAAATTGTATCTTGTAGTGAACTTCACCTCTTTTGATTATGAGGGATGTTCTTTTTATTACTCTTTTCCTTTTTTCCATTTTGTTCATTCTCTTTGTGCTTAGTTTGTTAGTTTGTCTATTGCTAGTTGTACATTAGGTGTTTACTGCCCCCTAGTTAGCCATTGAAATGTTTATTGTTGATTCCTCCACTATTGCCGGTTGCTTTAAGGTGTCCAAAGTCATGTCATTTATAATGATCCTTTCTAGAGGATTTTCATCCTCCCTCATAACTCGTGCTCCTGCCCCTATTAAGGAACCAGTTACATCTAAAATATTAAAAGCAAAACGGTTTTCCGGTGGAAGCTTCTTACACAAAGAGTAAACCGTTGAGCCCCAATTGTTTTAATTTCTTTACACAACTGAAAATAATAGTTTTACCAAGGATTTTAGCAACAGATGTAACACTTGAAGAGGTGGATACTGGAGTCTGGTTGTCCATAAGACAAATAAAGTTGGATAATGCTATACCATCATCAGACTCAGCCACCAGTAACAGTGAAATATCCAAAGGATACGTGTCATTATGTAGTATTCTGCATCTAAGACTTCTCTCTATTCTCTAATCAAGCGTCTCTGGGTCAAGGGTCCATTACGCAGATTCAGTGCCAGGTGAAATTCATTATGGACACCCCCTTATCCTTCTCAGCTCAAGCACATTCTTATGAATGATTTTGGTGGTGATACTCAGTGTCTGATATGTTGTTAATGTCCTTTCCAACAGGGCAGGCATCAATCATTGCTTTGGGGACATACGTTGTTATTTCCCGCCTGTACCGAGTGTCGTCGCTGAATTGCTGGCTACATGCATTTGGTCAATAGTATTATGTTGTAGGGGGTATTGCGATGTGTTCGTTCTGTATCCAGGGTAGAAAACCTCTAGTTTTGAAATTGGTCCTCTGAAAGAACTAATATCTTTGTTGCTAAAATTGTACACAATATCTCCTTAATGTGACCAGAGGGAAAGCAGTAATGAAAAAGATAGTGGCTGGGATAAAGTGACTACTCCTCTGCAGGAGCATAAGGATGAGTAGTGGTTTAACCACCTACTCAGCCCCCACATTTCTACAAACCAACACTTATCTCAATCATAAAGGTAACACAGGCACAGCCATGAAATATAACTTCTTCACCTTCTGTGGTACTGTAGGCGGTGGGAAGGGTATACTGTTAGAAGGGGTGTGAATGTGAGACATTAGCAACCCAAACAGGAATAGTACAACAGTTCCAAAATAAAAGAATTTCCAACCAAAGTTCTATAAAAAGAAATACTTTAATTAAAATATATATATATACAACAAACTATTAAAACACTACAAAAACTCACCCTTGTAAAAGAAGAAAGAAAATGCAGAAGAGGTATGTGAAGGCACTCTGGATACTTTAGCAGTTTGAGTCAAGCTGTAATGAGAAGTCCTGGTGATTCGATTCTTGGTTCGATGCAGTGGTTCAAAGTCGTCTGCATGGTAGTCAGATGTACAAGCCAGAACGGTTACCAGGCTCTGCTAGTGCGATGAAGCATCGGGTCAGTTTGATGATTCAGCAACAGCATTCAAATTCCGAAGGCAAGTGGCAAAGGCAGCACAGTGGGTCATGGATTTTCAAAAGTGGTGAAAATGGTTTGAATTCAGTTCGAGTTGGTTTGAGCAATTCAAAAGAGGAGACCTGGCCGCTTGGCTCTCTAAATGAGGTGAGTCCCATTGCAGGGGCTCTAGTGCCAGGGAGTCCTTTTTAGTCTCTACTCTCCCAGCCTAGGGTGGTTTGCTAGCAGGGAGACAGGCCTTGGTTCTCAGCAAAATCCCCTCAATGTGCCCTGTGGAAGGGTAGGGATCAGTGCTTTTCTCTGTCTTGGAACAATTGCCTACACCACTGGCAAAGGGCCTTGGCAAGCACTACTCTCCAACAGGGTCCACATGAATTCTTATTGATGACCTTGAAGATCGAAAAGTGAATCAGTGAAGCAGTGGAATACCAAGACTTTTATAGGTAAAATGCCACATGAAATTGGAGGAAAGCAAGCCTGCTTTCAGAGGTCCAATCCCCAACATTGAAACAAGAGACCCTTGCCTCCTGATATCACACTCTGACTACCCTGTTCTTCAGGAATTAGCAAGGACTGGAAGGAGACAAAAACCACAGAGAAAAAATGGAGGAAACCTTCCTCAAGCTCACCTGTCCTCCCTGACTGTCCTAACTCTGCCCGTTTCTGAACCTCCACTTTCAAGGGTGGTCTGGTGTGAAACCCCCTATTATGAGGCAGGCCTATTATGTGAAATTACTTATTTGAAGCCAGGTTTGCAGCAGAGCCACTGTTGTGAGCTATGGTTCCTGACAGGGAGCAGTTCAAACCTACCAGAGTGTCAACAGAGCCAGGCATCCAGCCCTTTGTCACTTCCACTGGAATGCTGACAGTCAGGCGCCTGGAGTTCACACGGATGATACTGGTATGCTACAAATCAGATATGACTTTAATAATTAAGTGAACCAGCAGCAACAATACCAACACTAGTTATGGCTTATATTTCCAGATTAGCCTGCCATCAGGCATTGGTTTATCCTAATTATTATGGTTTCGGAACGGAGGGGCAGACTTAAATGCAACCTCTGCACTGCAGTGAATTTGCTTTTGCAGCAGCTGTCAAACAGGGCACCTGTGACCTCGGAAGCTGCTCTGTGCTGCTGGAGAGCAGGCGCTGCAGACTGATTCAGCAGGGTACATGTGCATACTATTCTTGTGGAATGGAGTTTAATGAATAGGGGGTTCTGGTTAGCAGACCACACTTCATAATAATCAAAAAGCTGGGGCTTCTCAAGAATTCAGCCCTACAAAATTCTTAAATAAGCCTGGCAAGATTTGGAACTTTGTCTAGCGCCATAGGAGTTATAGTTATGAGGCAATATTATTGATATACGATTAAAGCTTAATCCCCACGGTACTATATGGTATAGAAAGCACTTCCTTGATAAACCTGGATTGGCTGGAGAGTTTGGAGGGTTCATTCTGTGAAAGAAACTTGGTTTGCCCAATTGCATTAGTATACAGGCCCTAAAACTGGAACTTGGCATTATATCCCTTAGTACGATGGCAAAGTTGAAAAGATTAGTTTTCCTTCTATAAATGTTTGCATTTGAAGAACTAACTTTAAATCAGTTACTAACAGACATTTCTGAGATAACTACATGTCCTATCATTCAAAATGTAATGGGGCTGATTCATGGAATTATTTGCGCCGAAAAACGGGGATTTGTGCGCCATTCTGCTCGCAAATCCCCATTTGTTAAATAGGGATTTGCGGGCAGAATGGTGCACAAATCCCTGTTTTTCGGCGCAAATAATTCCATGAATCAGCCCAATGTGTTTCCTAAAAAAACAAGAAGCTATTCTAAGGTCTGACTCTGGGAGTGGCACATGCTATAAGACCTTGAGAAAAGAGTTCACTATTAAAGTAAGCGTGTAATTATGCCCAGAACATACTAGCCATCGAAAAACTAAGAAATGCACAAGAATGTATTACCACTACATACAAGCCCCAAATATATCTCTTGAAATGCTCCTTTTAGAGTACAGGTGCAGATGCTTGGTATTATGGCTTAACCTTCTCCCTTGTAGAGCTGTTATTGGACCCATGTTTGTTATACCCACGGACAAATATACATGTTGTCTTTGTATGCAGTTGGGTGTTCTGGAAACTAGGAGACATCTTTTAACATCTTGTGAAAAACGAAAGGATTATTATCCTATATATTTTAGTAGTTTTGTGCATAATATTAAATCGATTGAAACATTTTATTTTTGAGTTTGTTGTTTAAAAGGGAAAAACACCGCTCTGATGAGCGTCAAGGTTAAAATATGTTATTGATTGAAGAGAATTACGGCAAGGAAGCTAATATGAAAATGAACATTTGAATTTTATGTATGATGAATTTCCTTTGTACATTTATATGTTTTTTTAAGGTTTTGTTAACTTGGTTGTATGAGATAAATTGGGAAATGAGTGTGTTCATTTTGTGTGTCTTGTTTAACAGTGTGTAAAGTTTGCATTAACTATATTGCACTAAATACAATTAGAAAAGCGGGTGCTTCTACACCCTTGTCAGATGGTAATCCTTCAAAGAGCGAGAGTCAAGGGGCAATAGAACAGAACTGGAATCACAAAGGCAGTGAAGAAGAGAATAAACACAGTTAGCAGAAGGGTAAACTTGGAGTCAGGAGTGAAGTTTAAAAGGCTAGTGTCTTATGTAACCTCCAATGTCAATGTCCACTTTAGTTTCTTACGCTCCCCTCATTCACCGCCTGGTTAAGCCTTCATGACACACGCAGTGTTGGTTTTGCCACAGCAAATTGGAGTCCCTCACAACCAGAGTATCAAAAACAGCCTTAAGAGTCTGCGTGCTCAGCCTAGCTTGCTGATGCGCTCCAAATGCGCTCCAAATCCCTTCTGTAGGCAGCTGGGTCTCGGTGTTCAACATAAGCATTTGGAACTAAGTTTTTTCTCCAACTCTGCAAAGCAGACCTTTCGCTCTTTCAGTCACAACAGCCTGCAAGCTCAGACGCACGCGCTGATGTGCTGCAAATCCTTTCTGTAGGCAGGGATCTATGTGATCACTGCGAATCTATAAAGCCGAATCCAAATATGTTGATGTCCTTTTTATCTGAACATTTCCCTGCAATTATATGCAAGGGGAGATCCCTGCAGCCCCACCATATTCCCCTTATATGTTTTATAAACCTAACCCCCCCCCAAAAAAATATAGTGGCAGAGAAATATGCATTTTGAAATCCGACATTTTTGGATTCAGCATTTTTACCTACACAGTGACGACATGATCCCGTAGGCAGCCTATGGTCCTTCTCTGGCTCTCCAGAGAACATTTGAAGAAATGTTAAAGTTTTTGAGAATGTGTAATTAGGACGAGTGTGGCTGTCGAGGTCTAAGTGATATTGTAAGAGTAACTAAGCTGTTGGAGTTGGGTTGATGGTTTTCACTATGTATCTTCAAAGTGACCCACTCAAAGCCCAGATTAAAACATGGGCATTTCTATCAAGAAGCTCGCCAGCGAGGAAAATAACAGGCCCATCTGAACATGTCCTGTATGATATAGTTCATGTGGGCATGTATTAAAGCCCTGTTTATTCGAAATTCTCCTAGATCAAATTTCTTGCATGCCTTCGATCTCAACACTGTTATGGAATTTTGGTTGTTCTGTGCATACAGGGATCAAGCTTTGGAGGACGCCACGCTCCAGAATTAGATGGTTGTATATGGAGAGATTATGCACTCTTTAGGAGGAAGGACTGAACATACTTTAGGCACCTCAAATATAGTGTTAGCACCTCCGTTCTCAGGGCAGCAACAAGGGGTAACGGCCCGGCAGCCCGAGTTGTAGCCCCAAGCGTAGCGAGGTCCTATAATGAGGATACCCCCGGTTCCAGCGCTTGGGATGAGCGTCCCATTCATTGAATGAAAATACTGTTCAAAGATGGCCGCCATGGTTATACAAGGCATGGCTCCATACGCAGCACCTCTTCTATTTCCATGCCAGCTGCAAACTGAGAAGGAGGGAATCTTATACGGCGGTGGCAGCAGCTTCCACATCAGGTGAGTGGGGCTGGGGAGGGCATGGGGAGCATTTTTTTGAAAGAAAAGGAAAGGGGTGGGAAGAAGATGGCGGGCAGAAGCAGGCGTGGCAGCCTGCGGGTTCCATGTAATGTGGGCTGTGATCAGAGATTTCAAACTGCGATCCGTGTAACCTGATTGGCTGCGCCCCCGCCCAGCTGCTCATATATTAAAATGCAAAAAAGATGACCATGGGACGTACTCATATTTGTGTCCGCTTTCTTTTCCTATGTTATATTTCTGTGTTTTTTGCAAACAAACGTCATTTAATTTATTAATAACTTGGGTAATTTGACACTCTTTGGTTGTCAGTGTATTTCAATGGGGAACAGTTTCCCTCCAAACCCCTGGTTTGACTTCAAATTGAGAATGGATTTGCTAAGCAGTCAGGGAACAAGGGTGCACTCCTGATCTCTAATGCACTATAAGTACTTGATAGCGAATGCCCCCTCCGCTCTTCCAGTTTGTGCCTGTGGCTATAGAAGGATGCGTGATCATATGCGTTTTTGAATTTTTGTGCATGCATGCTTTTATCTTTGTTGCTGTGTAAATCCATTTGCATAAGAACATACGAGTTTCTCTAGACTCATGTAGCCGAATCGAAACGATTACACTCAAAAGCATGTACACATTTCCTTTCACTTCCAGGCTACAAGAAAGCTACAGGAGGCTCAAAAGAGAGTTAAAAAAGTGTCCTTATACTAATTCTTTCCCACCCCAGACTTGAGTGGCCTTGATCTGAGCTGCTACTCACAGGTTAAAAGTCCCTAGCATGCCCCTTAGTCCTCAATGAGGGTTATAACTCTGGAAACCAAGTCATACTTGTGAGCTGAAGCTTGGTTAAAGTATCCTCTGCAGTTACTCAGGCTCTTCCTCCCCCGCTCGTTAATTCCCCTGGCCAGCTCCCTGGAATGCGAGTATGTGGCCGCCAGAGTAAAACCTACCCAAGATGGTACTTTAAGGAAAGTCTAACTACCGTAGTGACTTTCCTGGACAAAGTCACCTACCTCTGCATCGAAGGTGGGCTTTGAGTCTGGACTCTGTCCAAAACCACTTGCCCATTTTCCTGCTATCTAACTACTTCATAGTTTTGGACCCTCGGCCTAGTTGCCCTGGGACTCACTTGATTGTAGCGCTCCTTACACATGACCCCTCTTCACCTCCAGTACCCCGCCTGTATCTTCCTTATTGGCAACCAAAATGTGTTGCTTTTGTTAAATACATAAATACATGAATGCCCAAGTGCAGAGGAGCGAGCTGTGTGGAACTTTAAGATCTCGTGCCTATGGCTGTGCTTCTCTATTTTTATACAGATGTTTTCTTGAGTGAGGCTTGGTGTGTATATGCCTCTATAGATTCCAGGTGCGATCACGTGGTGCAATACCAGGTTGAAGAGCAGAGTTAATGGGGTTTCTACTAGAGGTGTTTCTTGTGTAGCCATGACATTTAAAAGCCCATTCCGGTTTTCAGAATGCAATCAATCTCCACGTCAATTAATTAGGCATAAATAGGGATCATGCATGTTTCTTTATGGATATTATCAATAATACATGAATACATTAGTACCAATAATAATGATATCCTGAAAACCAGACTGGATTTTATTGCTGGCAGGTCGTGGTGTTCCTTTTTGTGTCTGTGTGTCCGGACATTTCAGCCTGCCGCTGTGGTAGTGTGTCTGTCTTGTGTGTGTGAGTTGTGTTTCTAAGAGCCTGCGAGAGGTGCGTTGCATGTTAGCGTGGGATGCGTGTGCCTGGCCGAGTGTGACTTGCCGGTCAAGTGGCACAGCACTTTGACATCCGTGCAGAGCCTGCTAATGCAGGTTCGAATCCCAGGCAGGGGCAAACTCAGCATTTCATCCTTCCGAGGTTGATAAATGAGCACCACAAACCGTGGGTAAGTAGCGCTCAGATTCCGGAGGGTTCGTAGCGCAATATAAATGCAAAATTATTATTATTACTAGGTGTGTTATTTCCAACCTCTATGTGAGGGTGGAGTAAGCGCATTTTGAGAATGATGTCTGCATATGGCGTGGTGTCTTTAAACGGCGTGTGTCTCTGTTGCTGCTCACGAAACTGGAGTACAGTGGATTATCTGCAGCAGTCAACGTATGTGGCAGCGTGAGGGTGTGAAAAGCTGTCACGTGTTTCGCGTACCTGCGTGCGTGCCCTGCGGCCAGGCTCCTGGCGCGACAGGCCCTGGATGGCCAGCCACTTCCTATCAGGCTCGCCTCTCAGCCCTGTTTGTTCTGTGACCTTCACCAGCAGGACAGGCGGCCTGAACAAAGAGCCGGCATCCTGGAAGGAACTATTCTCCTGGCCTCTGTGTGCCAGACCGTTGCCCGCAGCTGGAGATGTCAGCTTATTGCACGGGAGGGAATGTATGATGAGCCAAGAGACCCAAGCCATGAAACAAACGCAACCTTTCTCTCCCAGGCTCTGCTGTGCCTTTTAGTGCGCACGACAGCCGACAGGCTCCCAATGGCTGCTACAGATTTCTGCAGTAGGGCGTACAAGGTCCATGATGAAAGTAGATTTTGAAAAGGCTGGCAGTGAAATCTTTTACTGGACCAACTAAGGACCCTGAATTTGCGAGTGACATTTGGCATAGCTGCAACACCCCACATTCGGTCCCCCAGGCCCCGCATAGCACATGCTTGATTTCACTTCCACATGGTCCTCTTTCCGTACACTGCCAGTCACATGTGCCCCGTTGCCATGCCTTCTACACCCCCCCCCTGTGCCCCATGAAATGACACGCAGACTCAGATTGTGGGTGGACAGGCAGTGTCTGGCCCTTCACAGGTATTTTGCACCTCAGGCCTTTAACCGCCAATGCGGGAAGCCTACCCAAACGCAGTAGCAGCACACATCTCCTAGAAGCTGGAGTAGGACATAATATCAAATACTGCTGCATTGTTAGGAATGGTGACCCTTGGTGGCGTAGGCCGAATAGGATTTAAGCTTTGCCAAATGCTTATAAATCTGCTGCCAATCATACAGCAAGATTTCTTCCAAAACTCACATTTAATAATATAAAGATTTCCCACCAATATGGCGTCCATCCTATTTCGGCAAACAATTTCTCATTAGCTTCAGCCAAGGGTACGGCACAGTAGGCTAAGCAACGGGCAAGCCGAAGATCTCCTCATCTTAATATACAGGACAGCTACCCTGCACTTTGCCTGACCTGCAAGCGAGGTCAGGCTTAGCTTAAGCCTCAGGGTGGTCATTGAACACCTTGAGGAAGCCCCAGTATCCTTTTCCACAATTTACCTTCAAGGATATCCAGCCAACCCCATTTGATAAAGGCCATCCTGCTGCTTCCAATCCATACAACAGTGTGGAGCAATAAACTTGCTCGTAAATTTACATTACACTCTAAAAACTGAAACCCTGCTGTCTGTCCAGCTATCTTTATGATCATGTTACTGAGAACTAGCACCTCCTTTTTCTTAAACATCATCATTTCAAGAGGGCTATTGGACAGAGTTACCGGTAAGCACAGGTAACATTTATTATCACACCACCCAATTACTCCCAGCGGTGAATACATCATATGAGTTGTCAGCTCCCCATTTCCGAAGTACATAAACTTCATTTTATTCTCAGTCTATACTTTGAGGCGCACGCACACAAGACGCTCGATGTTCTTCTTAATCCTACCAGTGTATGGTCCGCCAACACAATGTGTTCCGCGTAAGATAGCTACACCAGGTGACTGTCTCGTACTTTAGGTGGACAATTACGTGACATGGCTAACCAACCAGGTAGATCCACCAAATACAAATTAAATATCAGAGGGGCAAGCACATAGCCTTGCTTATGGCCGTTTAAGGTATGTATATTGGGTGTGCATGCCCCCCCCCCACTGCCCAGGCAAACACCTGTTTGTTTCCTCATGGAATTCCATGATCATCCTCAGTACAGTGGGTGGAACACCCCGATTACCAAGTTTCCGCCAAAACCACTTACGGTCCACAGAGTCAAAAGCAGCTGGGAAATCCGCAAATGCCACATGTAATTGGGTTATCCTTTTTCTTTGCCGCATGTATTAGCAATTTTAGGACTATTAGATTATGAGAGGTCGAGGAGCCTTTTTGGAATTCCATTCGGAAAGGGATAAGAATCTTATCTTCAGCCCAACTATCAAGCTCCCTCAAACGCACAGAAGTAAATAATTTGCCTGTGACATCAAGCATCGAGAGAAGCCTATTGTTCTTGGGCTCAAGGTGAGAAACCATTTTCAAAACCGGCACCAATATCGCCTTTTTCCATATAGCAAGGATAATTCCTTTCTGGCATGCTATAAGAATAAGTATAAGAATAAGTAGAGTTAAAATGTCACTATAACAAGAAAATCCATACTGCTGTAAATAAAATTTGCAATAAATTCAATTCACAAATTATTTTTCAAAGCGTACCACTATGGTATCACTAAATGTCAGCCACACTTCTCCATTGTTTTTCAAGACAGCGTTGGCTAGTCCATTTGGACCTGGTGCCTATCAACACTTTAGCTTAATAATTTCTGCAAGTACCAAGTCTAGATCAATATCCAGATCTATCGAGGCCGTACAGCTCTCTGGGTGACTGTCTAGCAATTGGGGCCTGTTCTTAAGGAGCTGAGTGGAACTAATAAAATCACACCAGGCTTTACCACTTATTGGATTAATAAGCTCCTCACGTTCACCCTTTCTGCTGTCCCTTACCAATGTGCACATGCTGGAAATATTCCCGCTATTTGATATCGCTACCATACCTTGCCATTGGCTACTCTGCCAAGTGTCATCTATACTAAATCCAACTGCGGTATTCATTTGAATGTTTTTTAACCTCTCTACCAACAATCTCATCTCCTTGTACAGAGCGTCTAATCACATGCCGTCCCATTCTCAAAAGGCACTTAGAGTCGCGGATCTGCTTGTTATAGGGGTTCTTATGTACGCCGCTATCCCAAGCACATGACACACTGACCGGAACAGAGAAGCTTGAGTTAATGTTTTAATCCAGGTTTCAATCTCATTTGCAGACATGCCCATTAACCGTGTCCACTCAAGCTCTCTCATTTTGATCACACATTTGCTCATTGTAGAAATGTTGCCAGGTCATCAATATAGGGAAGATACATTAGAAAGGATGACTTTCATGGAAGAATTTGGGAGTTTTCTGAACACTCACCTGATGAAGAGGACATGTTTTAGCGGTTATGATAATCCGTATCAATCAGGAAATTACCTGTAAAATGGGTAGTTCAGAAAATCATTATGAGTAAATGTAAGGAGCTGGAGAAGGATACTTTCTCTATGTTTCTGCCCAAAAGATTCCCTGTATAAGGGGTCATTACTAATCTCTCAGAGCATAGTTGGGAGGGTTCAATGATGTCATATTTGACAGGCAAGGCTTCTGTGGCTGCTGCGGAAATAGGATTTAGAGATGCAGTGGACAGAAAAGTGGATGCTGCTATAAAGAAGACCTATACGGGATCAGACATGTATTTTAGAGCAGGATTGTTTTTAATCTTTGGCTATGAGCAACACAGGTTCGATCCCCGGCCCCCGCTTAGAAACCTCTGGGTATTAAGCGTTATAAATAACATATCATATCGTATCGTATGATGGAGAAGCAGGTCCAGCTCATGTCTGACACAGAGATGGAGTCTATAACAGCTGCTGCCATGACAGACTGTGCTTCAGTGACAGCAAGGCATCATATTCACAGCCAAGAATGGAAAACGGATACCTCTCAGAAGAGCACTGTTCTTCATATGCCATTTAAAGGAGAGACAATGTTTGGGCTGGAATTGGATATTATGGTAAAAAAGATCTTTGGGGGTTAAGCATACTTCTACCCACTGCAGGGTAAAGCTAAGTTATCAAGGCAGTTTCCATCTCTAAACATGGTTCTTAAGAACAAGAGGAGACCTTCAGACATGTTAGTGGGGTACCTCCATCTGTGGGGGTCAAGGTTTTTCCCTGCTCCCCTCTATGGGTTAGTAAACACAATCCCTGGATGGACGCTCTTGAAGGAAGAAATACCGGCTATGCGTATTGGCCCAAGCCTTGAGGGGGATAGTCAAAGGCAGGTGAGGCTGCAACAGGGGTACACGTTGGAAGTCATCTCCCCCTCCCAAGTCTGGGGTCATTGTAACTCACATTAGAGTCCAACAGGAAATTGCAGAAGCTGATCAGCTCAGCATTGGAGTGCCTCTGGCGAAGCCGGTTGCAGATCGGGAAAGAGGGAGAGCACATTCTACAGTCCTTCTCGTGGCAAAAGAATCAGGAGGATTTCGGGTTATACTCAACATGGCAGATTTGAACACATTGATTACTTTCTTACCTTTTAGCATGGGTACTGTTCAGTAAATCCGTCCCTTGGTTCATCGGGGAGCGTTCATGGTGACAATCGATGTGGTGGCTGCTGTTCATCACATCCCCATATTCTCAGCTACCCAGGAATGTTATATTTTTATTTGTATTATTATTATTATTGCCTTTCATTTACTTGAAAAATGTGTGATGACATGTCAATTCTCTTTGAAAATATTGCAGAAGTTGTAGAGTTGTGGGAAGGTTCAGAACAGCTATGAGGATCCAGGCTCTCTCGTTTGACCTTGCAACATTCCCTTCCATGACCCCTTGAGGCCTGTACACAAGAAGCACTTGTATACAGGCGCATTATAAATTGCTTATCATATCATGCCATATTTCTATTATGGCAAATTGCCCTGCACCAACTGTCTGTGGAAGTGACACCGGACAAAATATGTTTCTGTCATCCAATATCTCAACATTTCAGCTCAACATTTCTCATGGGTTTCTGAGGCCACTTCGAATAAACCTTGAGATACAATTTGTCAATTGCAATTGGATTTAAATCTGAAGATTCCCTCATGATCAAAAAAGACCCTGGCACGCCACGAGTGGTCAAGTGGAAACATGTTTTGGGGCTTTCTTCCTAAATATCCAGAGTGTTTTGGGTGTGGGTGGCATAGTGTGTTCTCACATTCTATACCAGTGTCCCACATACCTCTCCTTAAAATAGTCTGTACCATTTTATGATGATGACAGGTTATTTATAACGCACTTAATACCCAGAGGTTTTAAAGCGCGGTCCCGCGGATGAAGCTGTGGTGCTCAGTGTCGCCTTTCTTCCAAGGCAAGCACGTTGCCCCTGAGCTAGTCCCCCGAGACACTATCCTCCCGAAACATTATCCCTTCAAAGGCGACTATGAGTCCCAGGCCATGCTTGGAGATTCAACACCCGACATGGACCTTTACGGCATGTATTGGCTTCCACTTGGAACACAGATATCCTTCCCTCCTCTTCTCATCCTCTTGACACCTTCCAGAGTTCCGGATGTTTCTTAGGGCAGCAGCATGCCTGTGAAGTCATCTCCTATCTTGATGTATTGTTTTGGTGTCGAACATCTGCTTTGCAATGTTCCCATCATAGATCATAGGTGAAAGCCAAAGAGATCCCAAAAATAAACCATTATTGTACGGTACTAAACGCAGCACATAAACAAAGGTGAGCAATCACATCAATGTGCATTACTGCCTTGAACATTTCAATTAATCTAGTATCTATGCTAGGAAAAGCGGTTTCATTTAAATAAGCCTTTCCTGCCATTTGTGATTTAGCTGTTATTACCCTGGTTAAAATGCTGTGCTTGCAGAAACCAAAGGAAAAGCCCTGGTGCAGAGTCTGCTTTCAGCACGCAGTATGCTCCTGCCAGGGCTTGATTTATGATATGGCATTTCATGCAATTGTGTGAAAGAGTTCGGCCTTGGCAAACAAACGTACACAAACATGGTGTCAGCATTGTTGGAACAGTTTAAAACCTTTGCAAGCAAAACTGTTCTGAAAACAATGACTTTGCACCAGGGGCCTTCTTTGAGTGCCAAAGCATGGTAACGTCTGACTCAGTTTGCAGCCCCCCGTGGACAAGCCATAGATTGATTAGCATGATATGGTGTTTGGTGTGCAAATGTAATCATGTAAATTGTGGACAATAGAGATTTCAGCTGTGAGTCAGCTCTTTCATCATCTTCCATAGGGAATCAATGATCTCATAGAGCTGTCTGAAAGTGCAATAACGCAAAATGCAAGGGGATGATCATGTACAGAACCATGCAAGGCACTTGCTTTCTCAAATACAGTACTGTACAGACCCTCAACCCCTATAGTAGCCACTTCAGAGCGTATTCCTCTTGATGCTTAGCAATCCTCTTCTGTGGTTGCACTACCCCTCCGCCATGTGGTAGTAGGCCGCAGGCTGTAGGGCCTCATTCTGTGGTAAATCCACCTATATGCCACCAAATGGATTTACCGTTACTGCCCCTTGGTTCAGCGTAATTACAGCGAAATTAGTGGTGGTAAGGCAGTGTTAGTCCCCATTTAGGACTCCATGAGGATTTTGGTGGAATTACCACTGGTGGTAATTCTGCCGAAATGTATGGTTTTTGGCAGCAAGGTGGCGGAATTACCACCAGCATTTTGCTGGAGGTTTGTCCTCCACCTCACCTCCAAATAGTTTGGCGGTGCGGTAATGCTGCAGTAATGCCGAGGTAACTCTGTTACCACGTCATTACAACTGTTTTTGGCCACACTGCCAAACTCATAATGTGAGAAAAATGCCATGAGGTAAGAGCCATTGATGCATTTCAGGAATGGCATTACACGGATGGAAAGCTCGATCAACTCCAGGCTCATCTCTGGCTCAATCCTTTTAGTCATTGTGCAATACCAGCAAGTACAGAAAGGGTAAGTATCCCACTAGCTAAAATACACATAGGGCCTCATTACACGGTAGGCGGTGGACCAAGGTGCTATTAGCACCTTGGTCCATGCCGGTAAAATACCGGCACCGCCTTGGCGGAAAGGGGATTTACCGCCCCATTCCAAGGTTGGAGGGGCGGTAAATCCCCTTTCCGCCATTGCCCTTCCCCATTCCCATTTCTGCCCCATAGGGCTCTATGGAAATGGGGAAGGCGCTAATTACGGCACCGCAATTTTGCGGTGCCGTAATTAGCTCCGAGGTCCCTTAGCGGGTTGGATATTAACGCCTGCAAGAAGCAGGCGTTAAATCCTCCAACCCGCAAAGGGACCTCGTAGTACGGCGGTAAGGGTTAACGGTCACCGTTGCCATTAACGGTGACCGTTAACCCTTACCGCCGTCCGTGTAATGAGGCCCATAGACTCATGAAATCCCTTAAAATGCCACTGAGGGCAGGAGGATCAGGATCATACAAGGCGCTCTAAAGTCTTGATTTTAATTGTTTCTATGATCACACAGTTGAGTGCAGAAATGAAGGTTTGGCATCTCAATATCAGGGCACATGGGCCACATGGCTTCTGCCTACCAGAGGTGCCAGTTCAATTTACACTACGGCAAACATTAGCAAGTGTAAATACATAGGGCCTCATTACACGGTAGGCGGTAAGGGTTTACCGGTACCGGTAAGGGCACCGGTACCGGTAAACCCATCCCGCCTTACTACGAGTTCCCTTTGCGGGACCCGACCATAACGGCTGGTTTTACCAGCCGTTAAAGTAGGGTGCCGCAAAGGGACCTTGGTGCTAATTATGGTACCGCAATTTGCAGTACCGTAATTAGCGCCTTCCCCATTCCCATTGAGCCCTATGGGGGCAAAAATGGTAATGGGGAAGTGCCTTGGTGAATGGGGAATTACCACCCCCGCTCACCTTGGAGTAGGGCGGTAATTCCGCCATCCACCAAGGCGGACATGGTAAAATACCGGCAGCAACCATGGCGCTAATAGCGCCATGGTTACCGCCTACCGTGTAATGAGGCCCATAGGCCCTCATTACAACCCCGGCGCTAAACCATGGCGCTATTAGCACCATGGTTGGTGCCGGTGTTGTAACAAGTCCGGCATGGTGGAATGGGGAAATACCGCCCCATTCCAAGGTTGGCAGGGCGGTATTTCTCCATTTTACCATGGCCCTTCCCCATTCCCATTTTCGCCCCATAGGGCTCAATGGGACTGGGGAAGGTGCTAAATACGGTACTGCAAATTGCGGTACCGTAATTAGCACCGAGGTCCCTTTGCGGCACCCTACTTTAACGGCTGGTAAAACCAGCCTTTAAGGTCGGGTCCCGCAAAGGGACCTCGTAATCAGGCGTTAAGGGTTTAACGGCGCTGACACCTTTTATGGCGCCGTTAAACCCTTAACGCCAGGGTCGTAATGACCCCCATAGTGTTTCAATACACTTTCCACCAGGGCAAAGAACTAGGAGTAGGGCACGCGTTCTCATAGCGCACAAAAGCATTTAAAGAATTAATTTTGCTTTTGCACTATAGTAATTTTTACACTAAAAGAAGGTGCCCTGACACGACATCACCAGATGGATCAAGCACGACCTGGGGCTCGTCCTTATGAAAAAGAGGAGTTGAGCAAGGGCACCAAGGTCTGAACACAGCTCCTATGGCCGCTTTTCAGCCCCTCAGTGTCTACACGATAGAGACGATAATGCAACATGCTGTGTATATCTAAACCTTGCACATGGGCTGTGCAGTTGATGTGCAGCGCCACAATATGGAGACTGTGTATTGTTGCACTTGGTTTTCTTTTAGCCATATTGCTGATGGGGAAAATATACATGTGAGGGAGGTTGTTTGCAGAAATTAAGAGTACTGTAGCATAGCAATTCGTACATTGCATGTTGGATGACATTACCCACGTGTTTTCTTATAAGACATTTTATTGGATTTAAACATGAAACGAGATTGAGCACTGTGCATCAACAAGCGTTTGGGCAAACACACAGACAGTAGGTGAGCACATCGTTAATATGATAATAATGGTTCTATGTCGTTTAACCAAATTAAATTACCAAGAATGATTTTACACGAAACGTTTATAATGAACAAACATTGAATCTTTTTATTTTATTCATCCCCCTGTTTTCTTATGCTTTTTTAACCCCTTACCCAACCCACATATGTTTTTTTTAAAAAAATTCGAAATGTTTTCATTAATATTGTTTCATTATTAAAGTAATTATCTGTTTTTTATTCATTAAAATCACTGGATATCGCTCATTATATCCACATTCCAAGAACTGAGTGTACGGATAAACCTTTGACCGGCATCTTTCCATTTGCTCCTGATTTTCTAGGACTTTACAGGGCAACCCTATGCATTATAAACTCTCTTCTCCAGTGACATACATGTGCCTACGTCAGACAGCCATTTGTTGTATTTGAGATTCTCGAGTTTTCCCCACATCATAGCAATATTGCGCTTTATCAGAAGGATTGCGGTGGAGAAGAATAATTTTTCAAAAAGGTTATAAGAGGTTTCACCCCAACAGCAACAACTTTGGTTCCTAAGGTATGGCTGCCCCCATGACTGTTGCCCATCTGCCCAGGGTCAGTTCCCAGAAGCAGTGTATCCGCGGGCATCCCATAATATATGAAAAAAGGTTTCAT
Source organism: Ambystoma mexicanum (assembly GCF_040938575.1). Taxonomy (NCBI): domain Eukaryota; kingdom Metazoa; phylum Chordata; class Amphibia; order Caudata; family Ambystomatidae; genus Ambystoma; species Ambystoma mexicanum. The sequence continues at coordinate 368,303,370 of NC_090926.1, read as the reverse complement.
CTGAGCTTTTACACTGTAAACACTGCGGGTGACCAGCCCACCCACACCTGAAGAGCAACGTGCGGGGATAGGGATATATTTGAGGCGATCTACTCTGCTGGAATCTTCGTCTCAAGAGGCGAACAGGGTGGGATCTCCCAGAAATCACTTACCTGTGCATGTAGGGCACGGGTGAGTTGAACATAATAATATTGCTCAGTATCGGGCAGTCCATGTTGGTGTTGCAGTTCATGAAAGGAAACAAGACTCCTTTCCTTGATCATGTCTTTCAGAGCAAGGATATTACAGTGGACCCATACCATGAACGTGCCTATCTTTTTAATTTCGGGTAACGTTGTGTTATGCTATAATGGTTATGCTAGTGTAGGTTTGTCACCCCATCCAATACTTTTAGTCACCTCTTTCCATGTCCTTATAATGTGTCGTCTGGCACTAAGAAGAGCAATGTCCCCTTTTTCCCGTACAGGACCTGGATCGGCATAACTCCTTTCATCCATGTCCTTACTGCCTTAATGTGAGGAAGTCGGGGGTCACCATGCAGCCAATCATTAACTGTCACCAACTGGCTCGGCCAGTAGTAGTAGCATTAATTATTGGGTAGTCCAATGCCCCCTTCACACACCGAGCATTGTAAAGTAGTCAGGGCAATTTGAGGTTGCAAACCCTCCTAAAGAAGCTCTCTAGGAGGCATGTCAACTCCATCAAACTCCAATTTAGGGACTATGTGAGGGACGTTTTGAAGGAAATATGTGTACCTAGGTAACATCAGCATTTTGAATAGAATGGCTCTCCCCAGCAGTGTTATCGGGAGAGATTTCAAATGTTTCACGTCTTGCAGGAATCGATTTGTGATGGGATGTAGATTACGAGGAAGAAATCGTGAGTGATCCGAGTCTAAGTGTAGGCCAAAATATTTGAATCCATCTTGATATATGATAGGGGCAATCAAGAGGAAGTGCCAGATATCCCCCTTGTATTGGTAAAAATGCTGATTTATGCCAGTTAACCCTGAGCCCACTAAACGTTGCATATTCCTAAAGACTTTGAGTTACAATCGGGCAGGAATGTATCGGGTCTCCCGAGAATATCAGTGGGACATCTGCATACAATGTCACTTTATCTTCATGTCTTGTTGGCCAGCAGAAACCTAACCATGTCTGGTCTGATCTCAATTGTATTGCAAGTGGTTCGATGGCCAAGGTGAACAGAAGGGGGAGAGTTAGTATCCCTGCCTGGTTCCTTGTTCTAATGGGAAAGATCAGGAGGTCGTCCCGTTTACCCTGACCCCCACAATGGGTCATACATAAAGCAGGCGAATCCATCATAGGAAGCTATCCCCAAAGCCCATGCGTATCAGGACTTCCGATAGGCCTTCCCATAATACTGAATTGAATGCCTTCTCAAAATCGATAGAGAGGAGTGCTAGCGACTCTTGAAGGGTAAAGGCCTGGTCGATCGCTAAGTGCAGATGCCAAATATTTATGTGAGTGGATTTGTCTGGCATGGATCTACATTGATTCGGATCCACTAATAAAGTAATAACTGTTAGCAAGCGATTGGTATCTTAACTTCCCTGTTAATGAGGGAAATAGGTCTTTAAGAGGAGTATAAATTGTCGGGGTTGCCTTTCTTAGGGATGGCCACAATGCTGGCCTGTCGGAGATCCAGGGGCAGAATACAGCCCTCCCTACAGCCCTCCCTACTTCGAGAGAAGAGATTAAGTAGGGGTCTGACAATATTGTTACCCAATTTCTTCCACAATTCTATTGGGAGCCCGTTAGGGCCCGAGGTTTCCCAGAACAAAGTTGGGAGATTGTGTCTGCTATTTCCTCTTCTGTGATCTCGATCTCCAGATCCAGTTTCTGCTGGTCAGGGAGTTGGGGCCGTGTGATGTTGTGTAGGAGGTCTGGGCCTACGACTATTGCAGGTCCCGGGGGGCCCAGTAATGTGTCTTGAAGTAGTCCGCAAATGCTTCGGCTGTTCCGCTCTCCTCCATAATTACTCCCCCCTCCCCATCCGACAACTCCTTAACATGTCTAATCCCTTCATTTCTCCTTTCCAACCAGACAAGCATTTTCCCTGCTTTATCACACGCTTCCTAAATTCAACTTTTTTTGTCCCAATGTTCCTGGCTCGCATTGTCTAGAGAAATATTTTGGAGCACCTCCCTTGCCATCAGGAGTGATCCATGCAATGTCAGGGATCCAGATCTAAGAAATTCCTCCTCAAGCCTTTTGGCTTCAAACTCAGCTTATTCTATCATGTGTGTATGAGTCTTGCATTTCGCCGAGATTAAAGATATCATTTCCCCTCTGAGATCCACCTTGTAGCCCTCTCAGAGTGTCACTGGGCTGTCAACCGACCCAGTATTAAGTGTTAAATATTCCTATTCTTTGGTGGTTATGCCCTCGATAATATCTGGGAAGCTGACATAATAATTATTTAGATGCCAACGTGGCTTGGGTTCGGTTCTATTACCCTTAAGTTCCATAAGAAGCTGTGAATGGTCCAAAATAACTCTTGCCAGGAACCAACTTGACACCAGTCTATGAGTATCTTGCTGGGGAATAAAGAAATAGTCAATTCTAGACATTGACGCGTGGGTCCCGCAGGGAAACGAGAAACCTCTGTCATGTGTATGTAGTGTCCTCCATGTATCTCTTATGCTGAGTGCTGTTGTAAAAGTATTTAGTTTGATGGGTGTGCTGGGGTTGCTGTCTCAGAGGTTTATACTGTCTTTGACCGGGTGCATAATGTCATTAAAATCTCCCCCAAGAATCCATAGGTCCGCTTGATGGTCTGTTAGTAAATTCTGAATACTATCTAGAAGTTCTATGGAGCGTGGTGGAGGAGCATTCACAGCGACGGTACCCATAGTGAAGCCCCAGATTTCCCCCATTATCAGAATGAATCTGCCTCAAGGGTCTTGATTTACTGATAAGATTGTGGGTGGTAGGCGCTTATGTATCAAACTCAAAATGGCACTAGAGCCCCTGGAGAACCCGGCATGCACTGAGACCTTGAAGTTCATTCTTTTATAGCAGTGACATTCCGAGCTGGCCAGGTGTGTCTCCAGAGGAAGGGTCATGTCTGGTGAATACCTATTAAGGAATTGCAGAGCACACCCCATTTTATGCAGGTACACAAGCCATTCACATTCAATGATAAGAGCTTTAAGTTTCTGTCTGTGACATCAGCCTCCATCTAAGTAAAATACATATATGCCTGAAATGCCCGAGGTGGGCCAGACATATCCGAAACATGTGGTCTGAGTAGTATGAAGTGCCAATCTAAACTCACAATTATCAGAACTCCCCAATCCCTCCAACCCCATACATCGTCCTGTCCCCAGAACATATAACCACTTGGCCGATGCACTTTTAACAAATGTTTATGAAAACAACAACTGAAAACTGCAAATAAAAGTCAAGTGGGGAAATGAGCAGTGGATCTATTAATGCCCGGTGAAGAGAGCATGCCCTTCATATCAAAAACCTCATTGGTATATTGTCCTGTTCATTAAATGGTCAGATTGGATGGCCCTGCATAATCATGAGGGCCTTCAACCCTCATTCCAGAATGTCTGTATTTCCTCTTCCGCTGCTGTAGTAACAGTGTCTTGGGACCGGGTTGGTCATGGAGGAAGTGCATGGTCTTGAGTTGGTGGAAAGGCACCACCACGATCTTGCAAACCAGTATCCATTTCAGTATGTAGTTCCAGCCAAGTCCACACTTCATGAGGGTCCGTGAAGAACTAAGTAGTCCAATTTAGGTCAATCTTGAGCTGTGCTGGGAAGAAGTGAATGTATTTCATTCCTCGTGCCTGGAGCTTCTTCTTGACCGAGTCGAATGATTGATAGGCTACCTGGTATAATCAGGAAAGAAGGCAATTTTTGTACAATTATATGTTATCAGCCCTGTAGTGTGTAGCAAAGCATCTCGGTCATGGTACTTTAAGAGTTTGGCGACAACCGTCTGCAGTGAGGCTCTCGGTGTACGCTGTGCTCTTTCAACAGAGAAGAAATTAGAGTGACTCTTCGCTTTCATAATTTCAGTAAGCCATTTTTCCAGGAAGAGTTTCAGACTGGGACATTCCTCTTTTTTGGGCCACCCCAGAATACAAATATTATTTCTGCTGGAGTGTCCCTCACACTCCTTGACCCGGCATTCTAGTGCCTTCATCTGTTGCATCACATCTGAGAGTCGGAGTTCTACAGTCCGAAGAGTATCCACAGAATCCGAGATGGTCTTTTACGCATCCCCCATTCTAGCAGCCAGCGTATTCAGATCATAACGTAGTAATGAAACATCTAAGCTGCGCCCACCTATCTTCCCCTCCATTGAGGTTCAAAAATATGAGATGGCACTCATCACATCTGCGAGGGAGACTTTTGCTGGTTGGAGTTACATGTCTTGCATGTCTCCCGTGAATGCAGAGGTTTTCAGGGGGACGGGGGCGCTCACGGTGTATTGTTCCATTTTGTTTTGAATCACCTGCCTCTTAATCTTATCTTTAGCTGTGTTGGGAGCCTGAAGACAAAAGGGAGAAAAGAGGGCCAAGCAATGACCTGGCCCGTGTGTAAAAGCTGGAGTAGATTTGGAGTCATGGGAATAGAACCAAACCCCCATGGGTAGAAGTGGATGGATGATGGTTATACACATGGAGACTCTACCAGGTACAGTTGGCAGTGATGCTTGCAGGTCCGACTGGGACCTCTGTGAGGGACTGAGCTAAGCCACCACTGGGTACGTTAAGGTAGTATTATTAGAAGTTGAGTGCTTGTGTGTGTGGGGTTTTTCCGTAGACAGCAGCTGGCCACCTTCCCCAGCACAATGATGGCGGTCCCAAGGGGGCTAAGATCCTCGTGGTGTAAATGAAGTGCCACTACAGCTCCCACAGCCTTGCAAGAGTATGGCAGCATGCTGTATGAAGGCGGTGGTCAAGTTAGCACTAGGCACACCCGGGGGGAGAGAGAGAGACACAGAGCATCAGGGCACCTATGCCCACTATGGGATGGTACGGGTGAAGGTGTACCACGGGCCCACGGTCATCCCTGCACAGCTCCACTGACCACTCACCATCGTCCCCCCTCCTCACCTGTCATCCAATCTGGAACCCTCCAGCTCCAGGTGTCCGCAGCGCTGATCTCTTGACCCTCTCCGGCATCAGTGCGTGTGCGCGCTTTCAGAGCGCATGGTTCTCGGGAAGGAACCAGAGCAATCCGATCTCTGTCAGCGGCCACAACCAGTTATCCTCCATTCCAAGATGGTGCCCGGCTCGAGAGAGCGCCAACTGGGGACATCGAGCACTCTGAGATCACTGCACTGATCTCTGTGCAGTGTAGTACAGTTGTTCCAGGAATAATCTCCTGCTAGCTAAGCCCGGGACCAGCAGCTTATTTTGATGGAAAAAAAGATGTTTTAGGACAGGATAATTAAGGCCAAGACGGTGCTCCGAAGGCTCACGTCTTCTTCCGATCGCTGCTTAACAGTGCACCAGGACATTACACATGTTTATGACAGTGGTACTGTCTTGATGGAATTCCCTCAAGTTTACTAGGAACCAATGATTCTGCTTTATCTGTTGGTAGCCTTGAACCTGATGGCCACAATGTACTTAAAGTCGCCTTTTCAGACTGGAAAATAAAGATCAGGCTCTAGACTGGATCTTATCCTTTCCAAAAGACTGCTCGAACGCAGCATAGAGGAAGCATTGCAATCAGACTTTGAGAAATGTTTGTTCAGGGTGCCCCAGGGTGCGGTGCCCCAGGATGTATTGCTTACACCTCTATTTAAGCAATAAGCCCCTCGCCGCAGGGGCATTACCGAGTCAGGTAATGCCCTGGGGCCCATAACGGAGGCCCAGGGCATTACCTGACTTTGTAATGCCCCGTGGTGAGGGGCTTATTGCTATTAGTACCCTGGCCCAAAAGACTGGGGTACTAATTGCATTTTTTCTGTTCTAAAACGCTTACATTTTGTGTTGTATTTGTAGTTTGTATTCAGGTTTAGATGGCATCCGTCTAGCTAGGAAGTAATGAAGGGATGCACAAGTAATTTGGGCTTAGAAAAGGCTGGTGGAAGGGGAGGGTACAGGACGGCGGTCTGTACAATTACAATTAAACACTGCCCGAGATGCTTGCATACCGGGCAGCGTTTACTTGCAACTGTGAACGCTGTTTACCATGCGCGCATGGCAACCAGCCATCACAAGTCAAATTAAACGGTGCCCGACAGGCAGCATTTACTCAGTTTGCACAGCAGAGTGTAAAAGTGCAGGGCAAAAGGCGGCGCACAGGTTTGTACGTTGCCTTTTGCACTGCACATTTGCACTTCACCGTGCAAGTGACCAAAAATTGGTAGTAGGGACCTGGCTATGACTGAGTGTAAAAGTACCAGGTCCCCGCTGTCAAATGATGCTTTGGAGCAACATAAGCTCCAGTCTGATTCTCCTCTCCCGCTCTTTTTATGTTTCACCCTCTTTCACTCACTCACTCAGGACGTTTCTGTAATAATTTTACCATATTGTATATTAAAAAAAAATGTTTCCTTACTCCTCCCTTCCCGTCATTCACAATTATTATATCCTGAAACCCTGCCGTAGGCACACCTCTCCCACTCTATCTGTAACCCGGAGGCATTTAAAAGATCGTAAAATACCATCTCTTACTCTGACTCCTGTCAGATTATTCTAGGAAACTCTGCAGGTGAGTACTAGACCATTCCTGTCTTTAAATCCGTGACTTCACATGGTTCCCCCCCAATGGGACCATCATAATGGCAGTGGTGCTATTGGCTCTTCGAAGTTCGACACCATTACACACACATCTAATCAACAACAGGTCCATGGTTAGTGTTGAGAACCTCCCTAGACTGGATGTGATGTGTCAATGGCTTCCCCGCGCTGAGGTATTAAATTACTGGGATTCTGAAAAACACTACATAGGATGGAATGTGTATGCTACAAAAGAGAAAAAAAAGCAGGCTCCCGACTTCCTGAGGAGAGGCCAGTGGGCAGCTCTTTGTGTGGGAAAAGAAGAATTGTCCAGAAGGTGGCTGCCTTGCTAGAGAAAGGCCGACACCAGTGCATGATTCCTGAAATAATGGCACAGTTGTTCTGCTGACAACATCAAGCCGGAAATGTCGTCTGTTGAGTGTGAAATGCTCTCAGAGCAAGGCTTACCACTGGGCTTGCTGCACCGCTGGATGGCAGTGCTGATAACGCAGGGCAAAGGACACAGGCTGAGGTCTGTCGGTGCCAGGGAGAGGGCAACCATGCAGCAGACCTCTAAGATGGCATTTGATATAATCGAGCATAGAGGCCAAGTCAATTAGTAACCCGGCGAGAGACAATCTGAATGCAACAAGCATTCTGATTGGCTCTCGCCAGGTCCCTACCCGGCCGGGAATCCCCCCGTCGGGATTCCACGGCCTTTGTCCCCGGCGGTGGGTGTGGCAACCCCTCAGCCAATGAGGAGGCTCGAAGCGGGACCATCCCCGCTCCGAGCCTCTCCGCGGCTGAGAGGCTGCCTTCGCCCCCCGCCGGGGACTTGGGTAAGTCTTATTTATTTTATTTTTTTAAATTCCTTTCCCTCCCTATCACCCGCCCCCCCAACTTACCTTCTTGGTCCTGCGTCCCCGGCGGGGGACGAGAGAAGCCTCCAGCCGTGTGGCGACTCGGAGCGGGGCCATTCCCGCTCTGCGCCTCCACACGGCTGGGGGCTTCCCTCGTCCCCCGCCGGGGACGCAGGTACATTTTTTTTCCCCCGTCCCACTCCTGCCCTCCCAACCCCACTTACCTTCTTTTTGATCCTTTTTCGGGAGCGGACGCGCTGGGAACACTTGTGTTCCCAGCGCGTCCGCTCCCGATGGCCGCCATGGAAAGGGAAAACGGACTCCCTTTTCTCCTTTCGATGGCGGCGGCCATTTTCTTTTTTCTTTTTTGTCCCGAAACGCTGCAGCGTTTCGGGACAAAAAAAAGCTTTTAGTGCCCCGGTCACGCAATTTTTCCGGGCCGGGGTGCTAATAGCAATAGAACCTTTGCGTCGGGAGCATTACCGGCTCTGGTAATGCCCCGGGGCCTTCGGTAAGGCCCTCGCTTCGCTCGGGTCATTACTTATGAGTTCTCTTGCTTAAGTAGAGAGAGTTGAAGTAAACTGGGAAATCAAGTAGCGTTTGCCATACGCAGAGAGTCTAGCGGTCATGCTGACCACAAGTTCCTACATGCCAACATTATTCAGGAGACACTAGTCCAGTCCTGGATTTAACGTTGCATTCTCTGACGTGTAGACCTGGGTTTATAATGGGGAAATGCAGGACTATAAGCGCCAGAAAGCCAAGTTGAACCCAGGACTAGACTACCATCTCCTGAATGGAAAATGGTGGCATGGATTCATGTTACACGGTTGGACGTTGCCCAACTCAAGCTTGACAGTAGGGATAATGTACATCACCCCCGCCCCAAGTGGCTCCCGCTCCACCTTAGTGTTTTGCTGTATGGTTGCATGCCGTGTTCACCCTTGCCTGCCACCTCCCCCTCTCCACCTCTTGCAAATGTCCGTCTGTCACATCCCACCAATCTCTGTCTCCCAGATTCCATCTGGAAAGAAATGTATGCGCTCTTTCCTGCCGAGCCAGCACTCTGCTGCACATAGATCTGGGAGGAACGACACAGCGAGCTGTTTCACCAAATTAGTATTCGTGATTTGTGGTTTATTGGGCAAGAGAGAAATCGATCGGGTCCCATAAATCTGCATCGGGAACCAGCCTGCGCCCGGAGAAGCGTCCGGAGGGGAGATTTCAATTAGACCACATACAAGAGTGGGCTGGAAGGAAAGTGCCGGCTCAGCAAAGGGGCTGGGGGCTGAACGAGATTCGGGATCCCGCCTAGTCAACTCCAGAGCTGCGGGCGGGGGTGCAGAGTAATGGCAAGAACAGAGATCCATCAAGGGAGACAGGTGTCATAGCAGTGCTGCATGGCAGCAGCCTGTTGGATTTAGGTCTTGCGAATGCTAGCATACTGTGGGATTGCGTGTTCATGATAGCATACTGCGGGATTGTGTGTACATGATAGGATACTGTGGGATTGTGTGTTCATGCTGTGTGTTAGCATACTTTGGGATTATTTATTCATGCTAGCATACTGTGGGAGTGCGTGTTCATGCTAGCATACTGTGGGATTGTGTGTTCATGCTGTGTGTTCATGATAGCATACTGCGGGATTGTGTGTTCATGATAGCATACTGTGGTATTGTGTGTTCATGCTGTGTGTTCATGCTAGCATACTGTGGGAGTGCGTGTTCATGCTAGCATACTGTGGGATTGTGTGTTCATCCTGTGTGTTCATGATAGCATACTGCGGGATTGTGTGATCATGCTAGCATACTGTGGGAGTGCGTGTTCATGCTAGCATACTGTGGGAGTGCGTGTTCATGCTAGCATACTGTGGGAGTGCGTGTTCATGCTGTGTGTTCATGATAGCATACTGCGGGATTGTGTGTTCATGATAGCATACTGTGGGATTGTGTGTTCATGCTGTGTGTTCATGTTAGCATACTTTGGGATTGTTTATTCATGCTAGCATACTGTGGGAGTGCGTGTTCATGCTAGCATACTGTGGGATTGCATGTTCATGATAGAATACTGTGGGATTGTGTGTTCATGCTGTGTGTTCATGCTAGCATAGTGTGGGATTGTGTATTCATGCTAGCATAATGTGGGAGTGCGTGTTCATGCTAGCATACTGTGGGAGTGTGTGTTCATGCTAGCATACTGTGGGATTGCGTGTTCATGCCTGCATACAGTGGGATTGTGTGTTCATGCTGTGTGGTCATGCTAGCATTCTTTGGGATTGTGTGTTCATACTGTGTGTTCATGCTAGCATACTGTGGTATTGTGTGTTCATGCTAGCATACTGTGGGATTGTGCGTTCATGGTGTGTGTTCATGCTAGCATACTGTGGGATTGTGTATTCATGCTAGCATACTGTGGGAGTGCGTGTTCATGCTAGCATACTGTGGGAGTGTGTGTTCATGCTAGCATACTGTGGGATTGTGTGTTCATGCCAACATACTGTGGGATTGGGTGTTCATGCCTGCATACTGTGGGATTGTGTGTTCATACTGTGTGTTCATGCTAGCATACTGTGGGATTGTGTGTTCATGCTGTGTGTTCATGCTAGCATACTGTGGGATTGTGGCTCATGACTGTGGGAGTGTGTGTTCATGCTAGCATACTGCGGGATTGTGTGTTCATGCTAGCATACTGTGGGAGTGTGTGTTAATGCTAGCATACTGTGGGATTGTGTGTTCATGCTAGCATACTGTGGGATTGCGTATTCATGCTAGCATACTGTGGGATTGTGTGTTCATGCTGTGTGTTCATGCTAGCATGTGTGGGATTGTGTGTTCATGCTAGCATACTGTGGGATTGTGTGTTCATGCCAACATACTGTGGGATTGGGTGTTCATGCCTGCATACTGTGGGATTGTGTGTTCATACTGTGTGTTCATGCTAGCATACTGTGGGATTGTGTGTTCATGCTGTGTGTTCATGCTAGCATACTGTGGGATTGTGGCTCATGACTGTGGGAGTGTGTGTTCATGCTAGCATACTGCGGGATTGTGTGTTCATGCTAGCATACTGTGGGAGTGTGTGTTAATGCTAGCATACTGTGGGAGTGTGTGTTCATGCTAGCATACTGTGGGATTGCGTATTCATGCTAGCATACTGTGGGATTGTGTGTTCATGCTGTGTGTTCATGCTAGCATGTGTGGGATTGTGTGTTCATGCTAGCATACTGTGGGATTGTGTGTTCATGCTGTGTTTTCATGCTAGCATACTGTGGGATTGTGTGTTCATGCTGTGTGTTCATGCTAGCATGCTGTGGGATTGTGTGTTTATGCTGTGTGTTCATGCTAGCATACTGTGGGACTGTGTGTTCATGCTAGCATACTGTGGGATTGTGTGTTCATGCTGTGTTTACATGCTAGCATACTGTGGAATTGTCTGTTCATGCTAGCAGTCTGTGGGAACAGGGCTGCATAATAGCTCACTGCCGAGTCTGTTTTGAATTCTAACAGCTTGTAGACTTGTGTGTTATTGGACTTTTGATTGTGCCATAGATGCTGTTATATTGAAGGACTACTCATTGGATGTCAGTAGATCACAGGATTGCATATCACAGTTACTTTAGCGTTGTGCACTGCACACTGTAGGCTGGTTGACTTCACAACTTTGTAGTGCTCGCTGGCATACTACAGTGTGAATGCCACATGCTACAGTAGACGGCTGCAGTACTGTGCTGTGCGTGTCTGTATACTGTAATATTGTCAGTTACATCCTAGTAGACTACATGATTGAAGCACGCCATGGGCTTTGTCTCTTTGCCAATGCACGAAACATGCTAGCAGACAGCATGCTTGTCTGGTGAATGCTAGTAGACTATGATTGTGCATGCTAGTGTAATCAAGAACCATATGCTGTATTCTAGTGGAGTGCAAGTTGCATGCCTGCCGAACATTCAATTGTGTATTGAATTTAAGCCTATGAGAACTTTTTTAGGTAAACAAAAAAATAACCCATAACCCATCATGCAAGACATTGCCCCCCAACAAGTCCACCCACTGCCTCAATTCACCGTCTCACAAAAATACCAAAACTTCCTTGACAAATATACCTAAACCCACTACACCTGTCGTAACTGCTAACAACAACCAACCCATATCTCTTAACGGGGCTCTTATAAATGCCAGATCCTAGTAGCCCACGCAACAGACATTGCCGACCTGATTCTTGACAAAAAACTAGACTTCTTGGCCATCACTGAGGCCTGGTTACATGCGGCTGCAGGCCCTTCTCTCATCATGGCTACACCTGACAACTACATAGCCTACAGAGCAAACAGAGAGACTGCTAAAGGGGGTGGAGTGGCCTTCATTGCTAAAGCCTCGCTAGGGCTCAGAATCATCCCGCACGACCCCATAACTTCTTGTGAGTTATTATCAGTTAAACTCCCTCTTTCCCCCTCGAGGACCTTAACTATGCATCTTATCTACAGAACCCCCGGGTCCCATAGCCGCCTTCGATGAATAGATCAACACTCTAATCTCAGCTAACACTAAACCATCCTCACAAATCCTCGTATTAGGTGACTTTAACCTGGGCTTTAATGACCCAACTGACCCATCTGCAATCCTCCTTGCCAATTCCTTGTCAGAACTAGGCTTCGCCCAGAGGGTCCTTACACCTACGCATGACAAAGGGAGAATTATTGATTGGATAGCAGAATATAACTGCACAACAACCATAACAGCTATTGAACCTATATCTTGGTCGGACCACTTTGCACTAACATTCGTCCTGCTATATCCCCCATACCAAGACCAAGGCCACTGCCCCGGATATGCCGACAAGAAACAAAAAAAATCACAGTAGACAATCTCATGCCTTTTCTAAATCCCCTGCTCAAACCTTCCCCATCGACCATCCCTGCAGAGCTAGTTGAGCTATATAATAAGACTATAACTAATGCCTTAGATTCAATAGCACACCTCAAAATATGCAAAAGCAAACCCTCAGCTCACTTGAACACCTGTTTCACCCCTAAACTTAGAGAATTAAGGAAAGAGAAAAGGAAACATGAAACAACCTGGAGAATCGACTTTAAACAAAAACGCGCTCCTAAAAATCACAGCCATTTACAAAGAAGAAATCATTTCTGCCAAACGTAATTCCTAACACGAACGAATCAACAAAGCCTCCTCTAACACCAGAGAATTGTTCATCATTCTTAGAGAACTCGAGGCACCCACCCCCCCTTCAGACGACTGCATCAAAGACCAGAGCTGGTGTACCAAAATACAAGCTGCATTAGCCGACAAAATTACTATGCTCCAAAAGAAAATTCCTGACAAAATACTGCTCCTCCTGCCTCAGGACAATATCAAGAAACAAAGCCCTAACCCTTCTAACCTGACTCATCAATTTAAATTCACTCCAGTCTCCACCCAAGAAGTAACCAAAATCATAGCCTCCCTCAAACCTTCAAACTACCAAGTGGACGCATGCCCAGCTTCGATCATAAAAGCTGCAGCGAGTATACGCGCCCCATTTGTCACTACACTAATTAATATGTCATTCCGTACCTGCAATGTACCCATGAATCTAAAAAATTCCTGGGTACTCCCTCTTTTGAAAAAACCCTCCTTAGACCCTTGTGTACCTACTAACCTTAGACCAATAACCACAGCCCCTTTCTTGTTAAAGATCTTGGACAAAGCGGCCTATATTCAAAAACAAAACTTTCTGGAGACTAATAAACTACGCAGTCTCCATCAATCAGGCTTCAGGCCCCAACACGGCATGGAAACAGCCTTGATTGACATAAAAATGCAGATTTATGACCTAAAGGATAAAGATAGTTCAGCCCTCCTGCTCATATTAGATCTGTCGGCAGCCTTTGACCTGGTTGACCATAGGATTCTGTGAAAGCATCTCTCCTCAATTGCCCACTTTTCTCTGGAAGGTACAGCCTGGATCAACTAATTTTTAAACAACAGATCCATGAGAGTTTTCTCCACGCCGGCTGCAGCAGACCCTATCCCCATTTCATGCAGTGTTCTGCAAGGCTACTGCGTCTCACCTACCATGTATAATGCCTTCACAAAACCACTATTTGACGATTTGGATGATATGGGTGTCACCTACACAAACTACGCAGATGACACTCAGATCCTTATACCGCTGACAGGTAACTACAACAAAGAACTAGCCTTTGTCAACAAAATATACCTCATCATTCAGGCGTGGATGGCCATACTTGGACTTTGCATGAATGATGAGAAAACTGACTGCTCATTCTAGACACCCCCTCCAACAAGAAAGAATTGGGTGACCCCTACCGGTCCTTCAACATTGATGGACATGCAATCAAGGTAGCTAATGTAGTAAAAACGATAGGCTTCTGCCTAGACTCATCCCTGAACATGTGCAAACAAGTCAGTGCAAGAGCTGCAGCGACAGCCTACTCTTGTAAGCTCATTCACTCCTGTAGACCCTTCCTATCCACCAAGAGCTGCATCACGCTAGCCAGAGCCCTAGTACTATCTAAAATTGACTACTGTAATGCACTCTACCTGGGGGCTAACAAACAGGTCATTAAGAAATTGCAAACTCTACAAAACATTGCCCTGAGATCAGCACTGAGTCTTCCATTCAGACAACATATTTCCTCGAGAGAACAACTGGCCCTCTGTCAATGAACGGATCCACCTTATAACCGCCTCATTAACACATAAACGCCTCAATAATGCAGCTCTTCAGTATCTCATGGCTAAATTCCATACAACCCAGCTTCCCTGTATTGGAGGATCTCAAATGAGATCCTCCAATACAGGGTGTCTACAAGTACCCAAGTACAGACTAAAAAAAGCCGGTGGCAGTAGCTTTCCAGTCCTGGCAGCCCAACCCTGGAATACTCTCCCTAGGACTCTTAGACCTTCCATTCTACAAATTTAGGAAAGAGATAAAAAAGTTGGATCATCACCAATGAAGCAACTACTAAACAACCTCACACAACTGCCCACAACATTGTCATCCTATGTTAATAATAGTAATTCTGATAATTTATTTACACATATAGCTTCCTGCCTATTGTTACGGTCTATCCATTTGAGTTGCCTGTGATATAATATTCTGTATATGTGTACCATTTTGTGTAACCAGGAAATTGCATCTCCTTGTATTGCGCCCAGATACCCCAGGGTGAGGCGTGCATTTTAAATAATAAACTAATACAAATACAAACTGTGTATCACCCGAATTTTGACTGATTCAGCCAGACCATTGTTGTCAGTGACTTGACAGAAGAAGAATCCAGTCTGTTGAAACCAGGAGATTACCATTCAGTGATAGTCATACTATGGCTCTCCTTTTAACCTTTTGCTGCTAAAGGATTTGATTTATTTTCATGTGTGTATATTAACTAACGCAGTAGCTTTACCCTGGCTGCTGAAGTTTTACATGTTTGAATGACTACTTTTTATGTGTATTTTAAAACGTGATCTATCATTAGCCTATTTTCGTTTTTGATTGCTTTCCTTGAGATACATTTTATGGTCTGCGCTATTTGTGGTGATGGTGTCTGGCCTCACAAACACAATCCTTGTGGCGTGTTAACCCGGCTAGACTCGGGAGCTCCTGTTTCATTGTAATTTTTTATACACGGCTGCTCTGCAGTCCACTTTCTTTTTCGGCTGCCCAGTGAGCCCTGATTGGACTAACGCAATGGTATGTGTTATCCAAGCAGGAGGGTTACAAGTTCGTGCAGCTGTCACGCGAAGCGGTCACGCACAGCAGTCTTACGCCAAAGTGTCACCCAAATAAAGCCCGCCAGGTCTTTGGGCGTCAGAGAAGTTATCTACACCTAGGCCCCGCCATGCAAGTACATTTTCACAATCTCTTACAGTAGATCTTCTCTTTGTGCGTTAGCGCCTTGTACTACGCCTTGGCCCTTATCTTGGGTTCCTCCCTCCACTACCCCGCCTGCTCCACCCACGGAATCATCTCTGCTTGGTTGACTTTGTAATGCGTGCTCCATAGTGAAACATAAATTTATCTATATATATAGATATATTTGATCTATTAACTAGACGTGAGCCAGATTGTATGGCCATATTGGAAACTTGGATTACCGTTTCTTCCATTCTTGACATTATTCAGGCCCTTCCGTCGTCCTATGCAATCTTACATGCGGACCGTATTTCATCCAGCCCTGGTGGTGACGCAGCATTTATTTATACAAAACATCTGCAATGTTTAACTATTATCTCTTTTCATAATGTAAAAATTGAACATCTCTTAGTACGCATATCTTTTTCGCCAATTTCTACCTTTTATTTTCTTATTATGTACCGTCCTCCTGGATATGACTCATCTTTCGCGGATTGCTTTGCTGACTTTTCCACGGATCTTAAATTGAAATACCCCTCTCTAGTGATTTTGGGTGATTTTAATGTCTGGTCAGATATATCCTCAGACACCCAGGCCACTAAACCTCTACCCTCACTGGCGGATTTACATCTGACCCAGTATGTGGGCGGTCCCACACACGTCAAAGGCCAGACTCTGGACCTTATTTTTGATGATCTTGGCATAGTTGATGTTTTTGCAGCTCTGCCACTGCCGTGGTCAAATCATTTTCTGGTGCCGTTTTCTATATATGGCTCAGGATCCTCGACAGTATCTAGCTCTGATATTTGTCCACGCCGTGACTGCAGGAAAGTGGGTTTTTCCATTTTGCCTTTGCGCATTTTTTCTTACGTTGATCCTTCTCTTTCTTTGAATGATCCTCTCACCGCACTCCAAATGCTTTTTTGAGTGCAGCAGATTCTGTTGTACCTCTAAAAATGCATCCAAAATCTTCAGGCGATCTGCCCCATGGTATTTACCTTGACGTAGAGCACTTAAGTTGCTCTATAGACAGGCGGAACGCACATGCCGCTCTGCCTATCTTTGCGAATATAAAGCTGCTATGTTAACTTGGCTCTTCAGATACCATTCAGCCATCAAAGAGGCCACAGCCATGTTTTTTACTAACACTATTAAAGCAGCCTTGAATGACCCCAAGAAGGTTTTCTTGGTGTTAAAGGATTATATTGCACGAACGTGATCTCTACCTCTGTGCGCTCTACGCAGATCCTCTGTGATTCCCTAGCTGATTTCTTTGTTCAGAAAATCCTGAACATTTGTGTTGACATTCCAACTCTGGCTTCCACTGTCATAAATTCCGATCCTACTATTTCCCTTCCTTTGTCATCTCAGTTCAAGTCACTGTCCCGGTTCAGGGAAGTTACTGACACTTAACTCCTAGAAGTCATCTCCTGGCTTAAATCTTGCTCTCCACTAGATCCCATTCCATTACACGTGCTGAAGAAAATTTGTCCTGAACTAGTTTCAGTTCTTCTTCCGGCAATAAATCTCTCCTTAACTCAAGAAGTCGCTCCGACAGCTCTTAAGCATGCGTTAGTGGTCCCCCTCCTTAAGAAACCTACTCTTGACCCTTCGCTGCTGACAAACTTGTGTCTTATTTCACTGCTCTGTTTTTTAATGAAGGTTTTGGAAGCCATTGTTGCACTTGAGGGATTTCCTTGAAGATTCGCTAAACCTTGATCGATTTCGATCAGGTTTTCACCGATTCATGGGGACCGAGTTGGCCATCACCTCGGTCATTGATGACATCACCATGAGCAAGGATCATGGTGAAGTTTGCCTATTAAGCTTACTATATCTATCAGACGCGTTTGACACTGTCATCCATCTGATTTTGTGTCCGCAGCCTCAAAGAAGCAGGTTTGTCAGGCACTGTTCTCCAGTGCTTCATCTCCTTCATGTCTGGCCGCTCACAAATGCTCTCTCTGCCTCCTTTTAGAACCAAGCCATCTTCTCTAGCATGTGGCGTCCCACAGGGTTCAGCAATGTCACCCCTGCTCTTTAATATCTATATGTGCCCTCTTGCCACGCTGATTCACACCTTTGGCTGCCATTTCCACTTTTACACCAATGACACCCAGCTTGTGTTTACAATAGATCACCATCATCAGGACGCAGCTGGGCGCCTGAGGGAATGTTTGACAGCCATAGGTGAGTGGATGAATGTTAACTGGCTTAAGCTTAGTGGCGAAAAAAACAAGGTGTTAGTTGTCAGTCCGCCTTCCATACGTCATCTCTAGACTCCCGAAATTTGACCTCCCATCCTCAGGCCTCTCCCCTCACTCGTGAATCCCGTGAAAAATCTTGGAGTCAAAATGTCGGCTTCATTGTCACCTGAGCTACAAGTTAGTTCCATTTGTAAGACTGGTTTCTACAAGCTAAACATTTTGAAGAAAGTATTACCTTTCTTACCTCAGCTGCTTCGGGTGGGGTTGTTTCTTCAACCATCTCGGGCACCCTTGACTACTGTAACGCCACTATCCTCGCTCAACCAAAATATTTTATAAAAAGACTTCAGGTTCTTCAAAATACTGCTGCCCGCTTGGTTGTCTGCTTGCCAAAGATTAGTCACGTTTCACCTCTTCTTGCCTAACTTAACTGGATTCCGTCACGTTTCACCTCTCTTTGCCTAACTTAACTGGCTTCCAATGGATCATAGAATCAAATTCAAGGCCCTTTGTTTGACTCATTGTTCGTTACACAAACAAGGTGCCTTGTCCCATCAAAAGCAAACGATCTTGTACTGCCCCTTAAGATTTCTGTGCTCGGCCAATCCTGGATTTTTAGCAATTCCTAGGTTTGAAATATCATCGATCAGTGTTAAAGCATTTTCTGTGACTGCACCTCTGCTTTGGAATACTCTTCCCTTAGCTCTGAGGATGACAGAAGGATACACACAGTTTCGGGAACTTCTTAAGACTGTCTTCTTTTGTACCTGATCCTATCTTTCCGGTTTCTCCTTCATATGTCTCTTCACGAGCGCCAGGATCCCCTTGGGTCGTAGTGCGCTATACAATTGGGCATAAACCTCAACAACATCAACATATACACACATATAAAATGTGCTCTCAGTGATTCAGGGCGAGATAATCCTTAAATTGGGTGAAGGCAGGAGCTTAGCATTCAGTGGCTGTAACTGAGTGTACAACACATGCGCAATAATTTTGTGACTAGTATTAAGGGTGGGCAGCATGTTGTTAGTGACTAGGTAGGAGAACATCTGAGAGCTGGGTGGAAGTAGGCAACAATTAGGGGCTCATGTTGCCCAAAATCGTAATTTGATGGTAGGGAACCGTTACATTTACACTGTAACATAAGCGCCTCCCTGCCGGGAAATATTTGTCATGTGCACTGCAGGGTGAAAATGTAAAGGGCAAAAGGCAGCGTACAAGCGTGTATGCCACCTTTTGCCCTTCACATTTGCACTCCGCTGTACAAAGTGAGGGCTGCCTGGCATGGCTGTCTGGCAGCGTTTATTTTTGTTTGTAAGCACCGCTTGCCATCCTCGAATGGCAGCCAGCACCCACAATTGAAATGAAACCCTCCTGACATGCTTGCATGTCGGGGAGGATTTCATTTCAACTGCGAACACTGCTTACCATGCGCATAGGTAAGCAGTGTTCCCAATTGCTCTCATGCCAGGGAGGGTTTAATTGTAATTGTACATGCTCCCTGCCATGTTTGCATGTACATACTCCCTGCTCACATGGCATGGAGCATGTACAATGGATCCCTATGGGTTCCGCCTGCTTTATGCTTGTGCATAAAGAAGGCGGACCCCATAGGGACCTCCAGCATCTGTGCCGGCATGAAAATTGATGCCGGCGCAGATGCTGGAGCATTTGTATGGCAGAGAGAAAGGAGGTGGGGGAAATGCAAGTTCCGTTCCGCCGCACCTCTCTGCCATACAAATGCTTGAAAATGGGGTGTGACATAAATGAAAGGCATCAAGGCTTTGACTCCTTTCATTCACGTTACGTCCCCCAAGAACATGAGGTCCTTAGTGTGTAACACACATGCCGTCTTTATGTAGTTAGCATTAGGGAGAAGGAGATGTTACACCCTTAGCTGGGCCTCCCCATGAGCCCCGTACCAAAAAACGCAGGAGCTGTATATCTGCATGTCCTTCTCTTTATGCATCTTTCCGCTCACTGCCCTTTTCCCCTCCGTCCCCTCCCCCTCCTACCGCCTCCCGTTCCCTCCCATTGTCTTGGCTCCCACCTTTCTCTGGTAACACCTGCCCCTCACTTAACATGAGGCTTCCCGGGCTACATCTGTTTGATCAGCCGCTGGGGTTTCCTTGTGGCCTGCCGAGGCCTGCCAGGCGACTCACGGGTCTCGCCCGTATTTTCTCGTTGCAGTGTTTCGTTTGCCTCTTCGCCCTCTGCTCCCTCCATCTCCGTCACTGCCTCTTCCTTTGGTTCCGGTTCCTTCAGGTATAACTCGTGGAAGAGGGAAGCCTTTTATGTCATCTCGCCGTGGTCCCCCGTCATAGTTATCACTGGTCCTTTGTCCACTGTCACTAGGGGGGATCCGCGCGGTCTTGTGAATTTCTCCTTTTGTACTGTCTCAAGGGCTCTATGGCAGTCTCCTTGATGGGGAGTTGTGGCTCCTTGGCCTTACGTTTGCGGTCTGCCATTTCCTTGGCTTTCCTTGTCTCTCCAGCATCTTGCTCAAGCGTGTAGTCCTTCACCTGGGTGACTTCGAATGATACATACTGGATGTCGATGAGGGCACGCGCTAGTGCCGTCCGATGGCTGAGACGTCTGCGCCCTGTGGCGGGACTCGGTACCCTATGGATGGCCCTCGGTACTCTGCGGTCTCCGTGAATTGGGTCATAGTGGGGCTGTCCATTTGGCTGTATCGGCCATGCTGTTCCCCACTGGACTACGGGGGCTTGAGATTCACACAGGGGATATGCTTCCTCTCTGGTTTGATAAAGTTGCTCATACATGACGTTGACTATGGCCTCCACATTCAGAACGAACGGCTTGTGCAGGTTTCCAATCCAGACAGTGACCTTGGTTGTCATGGTGTCATCTGACGTGGTGCTGATCAGTCTCCCGTATTCTCCCTTGTACCCGTCATGGGAGTGGTAGTGGTTCCCCACCTGGTTTGTCATCCCGTAAGGCTGTGGATGTTCGTATGACTCACGATCGTCTCGCGGGATGGGCTGAGAGCTTGTGCCGTACTCCTGATCATGTCCGTACCTCCCCGGGTGGCTTAACTCTGGGTAGAGTAGGTGCTCATGACTGCGTGGGCTGGGTGGATAGTTGTATGTTTCGGAGTGATGCCTGGGTCGGTCAATGTTCCTGGCCTCAATGGCCCTCATGACGTCTGGCTGTGCTGCCGGCGGCATCAGGTACCTCTCTTGGGGCAGCGTTTCCTTGACCCTTCCGTGTGTTGGCAGGTCGTTGGGCCCTCTTGTTTGTTCTGGTTGTGCTTGGTTGTGGTGCCGGTCGGTATGCGGGGGGTGCAGACAATTTCTCTCTGCTCATTGCCTGGAAGTGGTGTTCTTGGCCACATTGCATGCATCTCTGTCCGATGGCCGGGAATGGTTGTCCGTGTGGGAACTCAAATCCACACCTGTCGCTCAGAGTTTGGTGCTGTGGGCTTCTGAGTTCTTGTCTTCTCCAGGGTCCTGTAGTCCTAGTGTATCCGGCTGTCCTACTGTAAGGGATTCAATGGTGTCATGCTTTTTTGGGGTTTTCAATGGCGGCTGCCTGTATGTCCACTTGCTCGTATATTCTTGCTAGGTTAATGGTATCTTGTAGGGATAGGGGCTTTTTGAGTAGGTTCTCTCTGAGCATCGACGAGGTGCACCCTTCTATGATCCTCAGCCATATTGCCTCATCATCATTGAAGTTGGTGAAGTCACAGTACATGATATTCCTCTGGAGATGGATGACAAACTCTCCTATGGACTCATGTGGAAGCTGCGCGCGTTGATTGAATGCGTAGCGTTCATAGTCTTTGTTGGGGGGTATTATCAACTTGTTGTTGACTGCAGCGAGAAGGCGTTGGCATGTGCTTCTTTCTTCGTTTGGATCGTTTTCATGACTCCTTTGATCTCTTTTCCTGCCAGGTTGGCGAATATGTCCATCTTGTTGGGCGGTTTGTGGTCTCCTACTACCCGCAGGAAGTCCTTAAATTCTTTAACCCATTCTTCCCACCTTTGGCCTTGGTGCGGATGAAGGGTAAACGGGTTGAGCCATCGTAGAAACGTGTCACGGGAAGTGGGCTCTAGGTTTGCAAGGGCACTTGTTCCTGCATCTGCAGCTTGTTGTGCTTGGTCCACCATCTTGTTGAGGCTCTGCGGTGGCTGGTCTTGGGTTTTGTGTGGTGTTGGGTGTGTGTGGCTCGCAGGTATGTTGACCTGGTGTTGGTCCCCTATGCAAGCATGCTCTCACTTGCCATTCAGCGCTGCTGCCAGTGTGGGTGTTGCTCCTGAGTTGCCAGTCTGTGGGTGGTTGAGGTTTCGGACCTCCCTTCGAGGTGCGGTGCAGGCCCTTGTTTGTGGGGAACCCTGTCACCACTTTGTATTCGAGGGGAATTTTCCTGGGGGCCCTCTGCTGTGTGGCTATTCTTGGCCCTGGGCCGTTCTTTGGGTTGGCTGTGGGTCTTACCGCGTTTGATATATTTTTTTTCTTATGTGGCGATTGTGCCACGTTGTTGTTTCTGGGCAGGTTTTCGCTCCACCCCTCTCCACGGTGTGTGCAGTAATGGCTGATGGAGTGGTGCATCTGGGCAGGTCTGTGGGTGCGCTACTGTGGCTTAGTAGGCTTCGGGCGGGTGGCCTTTCCTTCTGGAGGCCGTTGCCGGTGCGCTGCGCGTGTGCCGGTTCTCTGGGTCGTGGCTAGCGTTGGCACCCCTTGCTTTAGTGGTGCGTGATGTATAAAAGGATGGGTGTCCCCTAAACCGTGGACCTGGGGAACAAAGTGATTCAAACCAAGGCAAAGGGTCACACGGATCAATACACCAATTATTAAATTAATAATTGACTCTGGTAGGTATGGGGAGGCACTAAGCACTTTTTGACAGCACCTTTACATTGACTATTGCACACTGCTTCATTTCTATAGATGGAAATGAATTATGTTTAGCAGTGTCTGATAGGTTGCTTTTAGACCTTTTTGATCTTTATATACATTTTATGATGTTATCGTGTGAATTAATTTTTTATTCGATTGTGATCTTTTTTGATAACTATTAAAATATGATGATATAATTTAATACCTGACTGAGCCTTTTCTCCTCCCCATACCTACCAGAGTCAATTATTAATTAAATATTTGGTGTATTGATCCGTGTGACCCTTTGCCTTGGTTTGAATCAGTGGTGTGTGATACCTGTTTGTTGACTATCCAGGCCGTGCGAGTGCGTATTGATGACGGGACTCTAATGGGTCCGAGTGTGGTATTACCTCCCTGTGGAACCGCGGGCAAGTGTGGATGGTACGTGTCGAGGTATCCCATGTGACTCCTATGTGTTTGTGCTTTTCACAGGGCTGGGGTCCCCTTTCCGTAGCTTCTGGTGCACACACGGTCTGAGCACATCAGGCCGGCGCAGTCACTGTGCAGCTGCAGGCTGCTCTTCTCCCCAGCGCTGTGCTGTTACTGCTGGCATGCGCATCTCCCACCCGGCGTGTTCCGCTGGGCAAATCTCCGCTGTCGGGCTGACCTTGCCAGTCACTCCTCTTCTGCGGGGCGTGCTGTCACTGTCCGTCCTCTGTAGTCTCGCGGGCTGCTTGGCTGGAGACTCAGGTACTGCTGTGCTCTTCCGACCCACCTACTCACTGGGTGGCACTCTGTCTGCTGGGCCCGCCGGCCCTCCGTCCTGCTGGGATTCGCTCCTCGGGTGTCGCGTCCGTCCTCACTGCTGGGCACCATTTGCCCGACGTGTTGCTGTGACACTTCTGCTGGGCTTCCTTTGCCTGCCTACCATCCTCCCTGGGCACAACGTGGCATTCGTCGGGCCTCTTCGCCAGTTGATACACCATTAGCTGGACCTCCCCATGAGCCCCGTTCAAACAACGCAGGAGCCGTATATCTGCACGACCTTCTCTTTATTCCTCTTTACGCTCACTACCCTCTTTCCGCCCCGTCCTCTTCCCCTCCTCCTGCCTCCCGTTCCCTCCCATTGTCTTGGCTCCCTCCTCCTTAAAGGGGGCTCATATTCTTTATCTGGAACAGGAGAGACTACCAGTGACTACACATGTGACATTGTCAGTGACTAGGAAGGAGAAAACCCTAGAGTTGGTTGGAGGCAGAGGATTCCCATTTAGGGGCTGTAACTGTGGGTTAACACATGTTCCATCTTTTTGTAGCTAGTACAAGGGAGGAGAAACTCTCAGTGACCACCTTGTGTGACATATACTCACATGACTTTTGTTGTCAGTGACTAGAGAGGATAAAATCCCACAGTTGTTTGAAGGCAGAAGATCTCCTTGCTGTGCCTGCAAATACATGTGCAACACATGTGCCATCTTTTTGTGAGTAGTGGCAAGGGAAGAGGGGATTCTAGTGCCCGCCTTACATAACATACATGGCTGTGACATGTTTGGTTAACGAGGGGGGAGGTGAACATTCCAGAGCTGGCAACTGGCAGGAGATACCTTCAGGGGCTGTCAGTGAGTGCCATCTGTTTGTAGCTGCTATTATGTAGGACACAATGCGAGGCACCTCCTTGTTGGACAGTCGTGCACATAACATTTCTTGGTAGCGACCAGACAGGATAAAATCCCAGCGATGGGTACAGGCAGGAGATTGTCATTCTCTGGCTGTAATTGAGTGTGCAACACACGTGGCATCTTTTGTGACTGTCGAGGTGAAGTGACCATCTTGAGCGGCAGAATTTCAGGAGCACCTAAACATTCCACAGGGAGGCACATGCATGCAGCTAGAGGACATATGCCATCAGCACAGCCGCTGCTATGTGCACCGGATATACTGGAATTGCACATGGTAAAAGGAACGGCTCGATTTTGCCTTCAGCAGCACAATTTGCTACACATCTGTCTGGTGAGCAAAACAAAAGTAGTAAATGCTCAGGTAGTGCATCTACAGGTGAAGGTCCATTCTACTATCTATGGAGGAGAAGGGGAGGAGGTGCAGATTGTATCTACTCATCAGCCAGGCAAAACAACATATTGGCCCTCATTACAACACCGGCGCTAAACCATGGCGCTATTAGCACCATGGTTGGTGCCGGTATTGTAACGAGTCCGCCATGGTGAAATGGGGAAGTACCACCCCATTCCAAGGTTGGCGGGGCGGTACTTCCCCATTTCACCATGGCCCTTCTCCATTCCCATTTTCGCCCCATAGGGCATAATGGGAATGGGGAAGGCGGTAAGTACGATACCGCAAATTGCGGTACCGTACTTACCTCGAAAGTCCCTTTGCGGGTCCCTACTTGGTCTAGACCAGCCATTAAGGTCGGGTCCCACAAAGGGACCTCGTAATTAGGCGCTAAGCGGTTAACGGCGCGGCAGCCTTTTACGGCGCCGTTAACCCCTTCGCGCCAGGGTCGTAATGACCCCCATAGTGTAGAGGTGCACTCTATGGGGCGTTCCTGGTCTCCGCCATCACCAATCTTCACTGACTGGTTGGAAAATTTTAATGATAATGCAAGATAACGATTTGGACTCACCTGAGCCTAGGCTGGAACACTTGATTCTCTACATCACCGGCAATGAGGAGGAAGAAGGATAAAATACCACAGATACAAAAATGGGAGGGATAGAGGGTTTGACAAAGACGCTCTTCCACTTGGGTACATGTCCTATCACACAGCCTGGCAGAAGTGAGCATGAAACATTTCAGCTTGTGACAGCCACAGTGCCAACACCACATCCAACACTTTTACAGCCACATAATTGTAGAACATGTCTTAGCATTACATCCCATAGCCAACCACAAACATCCAAAGTGTGAAAATGTGCTAAAGAAGCATGAAAAAACAAACATCTATCACCTGGGCTCTAGGCTGGGGGAAGTTGGGACCCCCTTCGGTGTCAGAGCTTTGCTGTCCTGTGTAATGTAGCACCATGCAATGACTTGTATGTTTTCACAACACCTCATCTGCAGCTGTCCCAATACCATCCGCCAATCGCCATACTTCCCCCTTCCCATATTGCCATCCAAGGAAATATTGCTGTTGTGCCTTTATATTGCAAAACCAAAAGGTGATGGCTAGAAGGTTTTGAACAAATCATAACCACAGGCCCAGTTTTGGGAAACCCTCCATATCATCGTTTTTCAATTTGCTAAGCATTGCAGAAGGGGCAAGATCATATGCAAATCAGGCTTGGTCCCACCCCAAAAGGGCAGTCCAGCTCGGACTGCTAGGACACATCTCTTCTGCACCAGACCACAAGCAAACCCAGACATGTGTCATGCCTTTATATGGAGCACCAAAAACCAGCCCTGCTTCCCCAGTGGTTCATAAAGAACGCAGGCCTTAATTACCATTTGTACAGCAGGCACTACTGTCTTACCCATCTCTTGGTGCTCTTTTGTAAACAATTAAGTGAGTAGAGCTGGGCTTAGTTGCTGAATAGAATTTTTTTAAGCAGTATCTGAATCAAAGAAGAGAGAGAGAGAGAGAGAGAGAGAGAGAGAGAGAGAGAGAGAGAGAGAGAGAGAGAGAGGATTCCAGTGTCTCCAATAAGAAACAGGAAGGAGCCATATCATGAAGATTAATGGGTCAGGCAGAGAATTTTGAACAAATTGTATTCTTAACAGGGAGCCAGTGAAGGGATACCCCATTTCTGGGACGTGCTTTCACTTGCATCGCCAGACGTAGGGCAAACAGTAAAGATTGCATCTCAATAATCTATGCACGAGTTTATAATGGACAGACATATTAGTTTAGTAGGGAGGAAAGGCAAAGCAAAGGTAGACACATCTTGTGGGAGAAGCAGATATTCTTTATGTCCCCGGGGGAGGAGAGTCATGGTTTGGTCCATTCAGAACCACAGGAATATTCCCAAGCGGTACTGAGGACCTACTCTTTCCTATTTCGCCATAAAGTGTGACTAGATGACATTTTAAAGTTCAACAATGGCTATGAAAAGTTATGTCAACAAAACATACATTTCTGTTTACAACAATATTTTGATAGTGATTAAGAAATTCACATTAATTCACGCATCACGTTTAACACTACAGAAACTTAATTCACAGAAAATTACAAAATAGCTCACAAAAACTGCAACCTCAACACCAAATTAACATACCTGAAGCAATGTCACATAGATCACATACAAATAAATGTATGAACAGCATATCCAATCACATAATCACATAATAATAATAATACACCAGTCGACAATTGTTTTGACAAATGAGGTCCACGGTGTAGTACCCCTAGTGTTAGGATCCAATTCAACAACGATCGTTTCGGGGCAAGGAAAGCCCTGCACAGATTGCATGAGGAGGACCCCAGCATAATAGTTTGGTTTTCTACTGGAGCCTTAGCTTAAGGCGATTCAATAGCTAGCCTAGAAAACATATCCCATTAGTCCATGCGTAGCATATGCTTCAAAGTAAATTATGCAGGTTTTGCTATGTAGCTACTGCCTCCTTATTTATCTGCCACCATCATGTTATTTCCTCATTAAACTTTCATTTTCAGCAGCTTTGCACCACATCCCTTTATCATTGTTACCAGCTTGGGTTTATATGTAGGGTGTGATTTTACACATGGTTCCACCCAGAAGTCAAGTTCCTAATCAGCCGAGAAGAGAGGGTCGGGGAATTAAGGAAGGTTTGGAGGAAGTTATAGGAAGAGAGATTCTGGAAGATTGTGAGAGACCTGAAAAACACATTCTCTGTCTTAGATTGATTAAGCAACAGTCACTTGTGGGACATCCATCTTTGAATAACATCAACGCAAGACCCTTAAAAAGATTCTTAGGAGGGACAGTAGATTATATAGAACTGTGTATCATCCATCGATGAGAGATACTGGATGTCAAAATTGTTCGGAAGTGAAAAAAGGGGCTGAAGATGTACATGATATACATTGAGAAGCAGAGGGGGAAAGAAGGGAACCCTGTGGGACACCACAAGTAAGAGAAGAGGTGGAAGAGAAATGACAACCCTGGTGAATCCGTTAGAATTTACCAGATAGAAAGCATCTGAACCAGCTGAAAGCAAAGGTGGACAGGGAGTCCACTAGGATTTCACCATCATCCACTGCATTGAAGAGAGAAGATAGATCTAATAAGTTGATCGCAGTCACTTTCCCCTCATCCGCAGCACTCAACACATCACAACAAATCACTTCAGCAGGGCCACCTCGGTCCAACGGTCAGGCTGGAACTAGGACTGGAGTCTGTCAAGAAATGGGGGGTCCAGAAGGAAGGAATGAAGTTGCTGGGTGGGTGGAGCTTCAAGTAATTTGTGTGTCATGTGGACAATAGCAACAGGCCTATAAATAACCAACAACAGTGGGTCCGTGTTGGGTTTCTCTAAAAGGGGACAAATTACAGTATATTTGAAGCAAGAGGGTAATGGACCTTAAGTAACAGTGGTGTTGAAGATGTTTTAATGGAAGGGACAATACATCAATGAAAGTTCCGATTATATAGAGGAAGGAATAGAATCAGCTAGGATGTAGTGGGCCTAATATTGTGGAAGAAGGGGATAATTTTGCCGGTGGGTAGTAGGGGAAAATTATAGGAATTTGAAAGGCAAAATGTGGTGAAGGGACAATGGTTATGGACCCAATGGTTATGGAGCCATGCGTCTGTAGTAGTGAAAGTGGCCCCTAAATCTAGAATCATTTTCTCCAAAAATGTGGCAATGTTGCAAAATGTGGAGGCAGGAGTAACACTATTAGTCCCAAAGGAAGGGAAACGTATCTCTTGGACAACTCTGAAGTGCAGAGTACTTATTTACAAGTAAAAAATCTTGCTTGTTTGGCAGAAATGATGTGCTAATGAGGTTGCCTGAGGGGAAATGTAGCTGGCCTTGTCAGTGGGTTGGAGGGATATATGATATTTCGTTTCTAGGGGCTCTTGTCTAGGATTTCACTTTTTAGGGGGTTGAAAACAGGGTGAAGTTATGATTTTATTAGCTTTGCAGGAGCAGGACTATTATATACCAGTAGGGAGACTAAATTATACTGTGCACCCAGGGAGGTAGACATGGGGGGCATGAGGAAAGGGCACAGGAAGGAAGGGTAGATAGTTCCCCTTTTTCGCTTTTTTAAAGATCGAAAAAGGTGCCTTCCTGAAAACCCTCATAAACGAGGAGCGAGCGGTCTGGAGGGTATGTTGAAAGCAAGAAGGCCATGATCTGACCCACTGAGAGGGGATAAGATGAGATGGTTGATGTGTATTTCTTTAGCCGGGATAAGGTCTAAAGTGTGACCGCTAATGGGGGTGCATCCACAGGCCTGGGGAGCAAGAGCTAGTGTAGGTAAAGGTAGCTGCTAGTGGGTTTCCAGAGCTTTCCAACTAGATATTGAAATTGCCTAAGGCCAGAGGCATGTGAGAAGGTTTCTAATGTGCCAATCTGACCAGCGGTGACTAGGGAATATACATGCCATGAAGACAAGTGACGCAAGACTGATAAATATGCTACATGGTTAATTTAAGGAAAGCATATCTGGAAATATCAGAGGGAAGCCAAATGTCTAGTCCTCAAGAGAGTTATGGGTGATCAAAACTAAACCACCACCTTTTTGCTTAGCTCTGTTTTACAAGAAAATGGAGTAGTTCAACTGTCCAAGGCGTGGAGAATAGGGGGAGAGGCCACATGAAACCAAGTTTCACAGAATGCTAGAACATGCTTCCCAGAGTCGGTGATCTCTTTGTAATTGAGTGTAGAGCTGTGTAAAGCAGCAATTAATGAGGCCACATTTGAGTACAGAAAATGGATGCAAAAGATAACAGGACATGCAACACAAAGAGCTAAACTCGCAATGAGTTGTAGGGTGGGGTCTGGCAGGGATGTATGGTAAAGGCTGGCCACTGTCCGCTTATCCCTAAAAAGGGAACCATTAAACCCCACCCGTGTGTGTTAGACAATAGGAGGAGCACCCACGAGCACATTGGTACACTTTCAGGCATAGCCATTACATTGCTATCCTTACTTCACCTTTCAGACCAAGTGTGTCGCTAAAAGCGAGGACCGGATGCCTGTATACCTGCGCCTGGAAGTCCTGAATGGGGTGTGTCCCCAGCAAAAGGCTTCCCAATGATCCCTCTTTGCCCCAGGTCAGTGTGATGGAGGTGTTTGAGGGTGGACATAAATATCAAAGGTTTCACGACAGGCTGCTGTTACTCAAGGCTAACCTGACAGTAATATCGTCTGTAGGCGTCTTGCCATGTTCTCTTACATTGGCTCACGGGAAAGGGCTATCGCTGCTGGGAAGTTCACGGTTACTCTTATGTTTCCTGCAAGGCTAAAGCAGAGTTTTATAGCAAGGGACTTTTCACCATTGGGTCAGGCTAATCTACTCAAGGCCAGAAATTCACCTTGCCATCGACAAATGGACCCTGGACAGAGCGTCAACCATATGACTCTCACTGCACACTAGGGGACCTTCCCTTCAATAGAAAGCCGAGAGGGCTCCCGATGTGATCTCTGAGGGCAGCAGGCACGTGCATTTAGACACCAAGCCACTTTGGGCACGCGCAGACTTGATGGCATTTGGGGGAAGGTGGAGTGGGTGGTGGAACAGTGGGTACACTTCAGGCACCTCCAGCTTGGTTTTTTTCCTACTGAGCATGCGTGCCCCATGATTTGCGTATATATTTTACTTTTGATCATCAATTGCCAGCCTGTAAGTGAAATGAACGATGTTACCCAGAAGGTGAGATTACACTTGAACTCTGTTTTACGGGCAAGAACTGTGATGTGCCAATTGCAGGTGCACCACAAGTACAACACGAAGGCGGAAACAGGCACTTGTTGGAATTCGACATTGAAATATTGGACTGGCAAAGTGAACAATGCCCAGCTTTTCTGTGAGTACTAGAATCTGCCCACGTGGATACACGCGAGTTCTCAGGCCTATTAAGTGTTTGCCCTTTTCTGGTCATCCCTATGCCTTGATAGTGCTACACTGACTTTCCAGGCGTGCACACTTCCACAACCATCATCCTTACCCCGATTGCCTTTCTTACCTGTAAAAACCAGTCATATGAGATTTTACTTCTCCTCACCTCTCTTCTGCTTTCCTTTTGTATTCCTTTGCAGACCAAGATCTGGAGACATCAGTGAGGGGCACAATATACCACTCTCTGGACAAGCCTCTGCACTGTTAGACCACGTTGGCGGCGACTGCCACAGTATAACAATTCATGACATAGCACAATGCTGAGCTAGGACTGTTTCACTATTTGGTGATGGAAGTTATAACATACACATGAGTCAGCGATTGGTTGCGTGATGGGCTTGAGATGTGCGCCAGCATACCCTGAAGTGGGGCAGCTTGTTTGCTCATAAGGTGTAACTGCAACCTGACAGACACCAGAGAGATTCCTCTGGGATTGCCCAGCCAACCATCATAAGTGACTGAGCTCAGAGTCAATGGAGTGCAAGGCACGTGATGTGGATACACAGGGAGGAAACACGTCAGGCATGGGGGCCAGCCCTCAGAATGCCCTACCTGGTTGCCCAGATATTGAAAGGTGGGTGCAAGGCTGTAATGGAGGCTAGTAGTGTTACATTCATAGTACATACATAGTGTGTAATATTGTCTGAAAGGGCATTATCTGCAGAGCTAGGGGTTCTTATTCAGGTGCTGCCTGTGTTATATGACTGTCACCACTTAAGGTCATGACACATTTGTTGGTAAGGAATTGGAGAGTGCATTCTTCACTCCATGACATGGACAGTGGCTGTCTGATGGCTGTCCTGCAATGTGGCCTTTTAAGGAGACCGCCATGTGTAGAAGCCGGCACCCTGAATCACACAGTGCAGTACTGAAGCTGTCGGACCTGCTAGTACTGAAAGGGACCAACATGATAAGAACCTGCGCGTTGGCAGGCGAGGGGGGGCGCTTTTGACCTTACTTGGGCATCCATGCAGTGCTGCAATGAAAGGTAACCGAGCATGCCTCCTGGCATCATCTCTTGCCCCATGTTTCCAGATTAAAATGTCTGCTCACAGCCACAGGAGGCAGAGAAAAAAGTCACAGGCCCGAGACTCAGCGGCACTAACAACAGTTCCAATGCGAAAAGGTGCACTGATGCAGTGCTTGGCAAAAGACTTGTGTGAAGCACCGGGGCAAGATGATAGTGCAACAAGCACAACACCAGAGGTTTCAAGAGCAGTGTCTTCTGCATCCTGAGGAAGCACATTCCTTGGGATGCACACACCACTTGAGCCATCTTCTGCAAAGAGAATTGAAAGGCTGGAGAGCTCGCAGGACACACTCCTCATTGCATCAGGAATCCTCAATGCTAACGGGTCTACAAAAGAATGCAGTAGACCTTCCAATCTCACACGGTGCATGTTTGTCTTCTTGATTAAGCCGATATGGATAACGATGGTAATCCACTACAGTATTGGTTTAGCAAGCAGTCCACCTGGTGAGCAACAATAGTGAGAGAATGTCTAAGCTGCCCCAGCACAAGTAGTAGTAGTCGTGTGTCATTTCTATAGCGCCTTTCAGCATTAGTATGGTCCCAACGCACTGTCGGTTGAACGCCCTCGGTGGGGGGGGGAGTCCAGGTATGGGAAGATTCGAGGAGATGCTAGTATGCTTGTGTGCATATTGGCCGGTGCTTAAAATGTGAAGGGTGGCCAAGTCCCTGCTATACACCCATGTCAAGCTGACATGTGGATGGGTGGTAAAAGGCAGGGACGTCATTTCACCAAAATGCCAGGGTTGGCGAAAGTGACATCACACGGCACTTGACCTCTGATGACATCACAAGAAGTGATGTTATTTGACCCTGCCCCGAAGTGACATCACGGATGGTGATGGCACACAAACTTTCACCCCTTGACAAAACAGGAAGTGGCATCACATAGCATTGTTCCTCAGTACACCAAGAAAAAAATATGGTTACGATATCACTGTGACATAATATACATTTCATGCAAGAATGGATCACCATATGTAGTGTCAATATCAGTGTGTATAGGCCCATATTACCAAATTACTGTGAATGTAAGCAAATATCCAACACAACAACCTGGACTATTGTACATTACTCAGGCTAATCTGTAAACAGGCAAAGCATCTCAAAGAGGCCTAAACCCCAAAGCGCAGACATCCAGTAGCTGCTGCTGGGCACAGCCTGGAAACAACAACAACAACAAAGGTCCAACCAGAAGACAACCAGAGGCTGTACCACTTCATGCTTTTACACTTGGACAATACACACAGAAATTGTCTTGTCAATGGTGGCCTTTGAACCATTACACAGAACCCCACTCCCGCCAGTCACTCAGATCTTTACAGTCCATGATAGCAGCAGACATTCTGCTTGTTCAAGTATTCTCAATACATGGATTGCGCCATGAAATCAAAACAGGCAATTGTCTTCCGATTCATTAACATGAATTTTCCAAATTTCTTCAAGCAAAAATCATCTCAAACAGGTTGATAACCTCTGTATGACCAAGGACCGAATTTTGATGCTGAACCATTCATGTGAACCCCCGAATAAAACATTTCACATAGCCCTGGGCCAAGGGAAGTATATGAAAAGAGCTTTATATATTTTCCTGGGCGAGTGCCATACGACACTGCATGCTGGGGTCCTGGGGCCTTATTTACAAGCATTTCTTTTTTGTTGGAAATCATACTTTATTGAAATATTCCATGTGTTATAACGTCACAAGGCATATATGAAGATAGAATAACATGAAAACCAATCATAACACATCCCCCCCACCCTCCTCCCGTAGCCTTCCCCCCGCCCCTCCAGTTCAAGTTCTCTTTTGCTGCTTGCTTAACGGGTCCGCAGGGAGCATAGCGGTACTATCATAATGTGTCACTTAGCACGCCAAAGTCGTGGGGCAGTTTTTAGGAAGATCACAATCGAGATAAGAGGCCGCGGCCCAATACCCCTGGCAGAGAAGCCCCCGACCAGGGTGTAGCACATAAGGCGCGGGGTCCATATTTATCAAAGAAGGGCAGCCATATTGCTTCAATATTCGACTTAGCCTCATCAAGCAAATGCGTAAGGAATTCCATGTCGTAAATGGCCTGCACTGTGGTGACCCATGCTTTTTCCCCCGGCATTCTGGGGCTTTTCTATTTCTGTGCCAAGCAACACCTGGTCGCTACCAACATGATTTGTAACATATGATCCTGGGTGTCTTCCTGCCATTTCCAGGGTATATTCCAAAGAGGAGAAGCCAGGCGCTGGAGGATCGTTCAACCCCGTCCACCTCTTTAATCCAGGATAACACCTCTTTCCGGTACTTTTGAACCTCTGGGCATCCCCACCACATATGGAAATAGTCCCCCCTCACTGTCTTGCACTTCCAGCAATGTGGGTCGTATCCCAGCCTCATTCTTGCAATCCTGTGTGGGGGGTAGTGCCAACGGTGCAGAACCTTAAGAGCCTGGTGGCGATATTGGAGTGAGGCCGTGGATCTGTTGGCCCACCTACACATTTCAGCCCATCTTTCATCATCGA